>NC_060959.1:6080262-6082762 GCF_910589235.1 Vespa crabro
GTCGTTATTTCGTATCTCAAAAAGGAATCTTTAATCGAGTCGTATGTTTTATCTTAAGAAAATAGATTCCTATCTCAAGACAACTGCCGGTACTATTAATTTCCTTTAATCACTCGTTTTATTTCACTCGCTTAACGTGATAAAATAGTTTTATTTTACTCGATTTGGGATAATGGACTTTCACGACTTTCTCTGTAGTAGTTAGTTGTGGTTAGTTCGCTCGCAAAATAGGAAATATCTTGTAAAACGAGACCTTACGATGTTAACAAAATGGACAACTATTTCGTATTTTAGAACACGAAGGATATTGCAAATAAAATTCACGGAAAATGTCGAACGTCGTTTTTATTTGTCTATCATTTTCACGGCACGTAGTATACACACTTAGAACGACCTATATACGTGTTTTTCTCTCTTTCTCTTTCTATCTCTTTCCCACCAAACCCCATCGCCCTCGTCGCTTTCTCTCTCTTTCTCTCTCTTTCTTTCTCTCTCTCTTTTCTTATTAAACAAATATTGGATTTTATTAACAAGAAATATCACAATATTTTGGATCTATTCCTTCGATTGATACTTCATAAATTTAAAATTATTCTAATGGTAAAAAAAAACAGAGAGAGAGTGAGAGAGAGAGAGAGAGAGAGAGAGAGAGAGAGAGAGAAGAAAAGGATGATTTAAATACAAGGAAAATTTAAAGAATTAAAACGAAAAAAATAAGTACACTTCTCTTGCAATTGAATTTGGAATTTTGACATGAAATCGATTTATCATGTAACTATATTGATTCATATTCTTTTATTAGATTTATCAGATGTCTTCGTATATCAAACGATACGATTTTCATATATCAAACGATTCTTAGTTTATCGCAATTTGTCGATCTCAAATATATCTCCTTTAATTTGTCGTTAACGATGTACATCTCGAAAGTACTCGGATAACAGATATATTCGCTTCTCTCAAACCAAGGACGAACTGGTGATGCTGTCTCATGAGAATCCACTTGGAAATGATAAATGCAACGATCAGGTACTTAAAATATCTACATGAATGAACATTAGAACATCGAGCGTTCATCGAACAAAATCTTCACTTTTTCGAGAATAATCAATAACAACAACAACAACAACAACAACAACAATAACAACAATAACAACAAAGAGAATGACGACGACGACGACGACGACGAGAACTATAAAGAAAGAGAAAAGAAAAATGACAGATGCAAAATGTTGAAGAAAAAAAAATGTCTAAAAAAGGAAAGAAAAATCAAAAGATATAAGGAATTGCAATCGATTAAAATTCGTTCTGCTGGATAATTTCGTTTCCTCGAATAAAGAAATATACATGTGTTGCTGTTAGTCGATATCATGAACGACCTTGAAATATGACAAAGATCGCACGTATTCGAACTTTACTTTGATATTTCTACTCTTAACAATTATACATTTCCATTGCAAGACAAGTCATGAGATAACGTCAGATGATGCTTTGAGTTTGTCTGACGCAAAAATTACGTATAAGTTATATGCTCTTTTTATCTCTCTCTTTCTCTCTTTTTCTCTTTCTCTCGTTCACAAGAACTTCATTAGATGAGAATTATGCATTTTATTGCAAGACAAGTCATGAGATGACGTCAAATGATGCTTTGAGTTTGTCTGACGCAAAAATTATGCATAAGTTGCATGTTCTTTTTATCTCTCTCTCTCTCTATCTCTGTCTCTCTCTCTCTCTCTCTCTCTCTCTCTCTCTCTCTCTGTCTCTCTCGCTCACAGAAGCTTCATCAGGTGAGAATCACGCGATTAGATTCACATCAGCTCGCTACAAGCAGCCCCTAGTCTCTGAAGCTTGCGGTCTGGGTCGCTTATTCTGCCATGCTCTCCTGAAACGCGATCGATAGATACGCTATCTAAAGACGCATTCGCGAAGTTCTCTCTCTCTCTCTCTCTCTCTCTCTCTCTCTTTCTATCCTTCTCTATCTATCTATCTATCTATTTTACTCTCCACATCGTTCTTACTTCGTCGGATGTCGTTCGGTTCCGTCGATGGAAATCCATCAGAGAATGAACACGTAAGAATCTCTTCATTGTTACGAAGATTTCATGGAATTGTACTAATCAATCGAACGCATTAAGATATAAAATTATCGTAATACTATTCGTAATGTTCAGAGAAAGAAAATAGGAAAAAGAAAAGCGGAAAAAAAAGAGAGAGAGAGAGAGAGAATGAGAGAGAAATAAAAGAAGCGTATATACATAAATAGAATTCATAATATTCTCATACAATACTATTATGGAATCAAATATTACAATTGAAATATGTATCTTCTTGTTCGCATACTAATGATCTTTCATGTCCGTGAATTCAAGGATATATACCGCTTACACGCTATATATCCTTTACATACATTATTCAGAATATTCGTGCGAACCATGGGTCACTATATCTCACATTCTAGTGAATTCATGCGAATGCCATCATAAATCCTCACAGTGCAATT
>NC_060959.1:6085262-6140262 GCF_910589235.1 Vespa crabro
ACGACGATGTAGTGCTTTTCATTTTTATTTTAAGGTTAAAGGGAAACCCTCACCCTTATACTTACATTGATGGATGCTCGATAAGAATATGATAATGCCTACCTGTATTTAAGGGTAGATTATATCAATGAGAAAAAAAAAGAAACATTATAAAAATAATAATAATAATAATAATAATAATAATAATACAACTTTTAAATAAAATTATATACGTTTTATTTACTTATCAAAAAAATACATTATACTTTTTAAAAAAAATTACCAAGAGTTTGACATAACTTCTTTTTTCTTTTTTTTTTTTTTTTTTTTTTTTTTTTTAAAGAATTTCTATATCTCTAAATGTTAGCTTTACATCAACGCAATCCGGTAAAAGGATATCACAAACGACAGGAAAATCGATAAGACCAAAATATAGTTTCGTATTACAAACATAAAAGCGTACAGTATTACGACCTTGACGTAAGCGTCCGACCAGGAGGTCGGAATGATTGATATCCGGATACGACAGGAAGAGAACGTTGTTCGTTCGTTGAAGCTTGGCCGATCTAATACGATCCGATTTACGCCGTTTCTGTCTCTGATAACAGACTGTTTCAAGGTATAAAATGTCCAAACGTTATCTTACAATTAATCGACGACGAGAGGAAATGTTTTATCGAACGAGCTGATATAAACTTAATGGACATCGGTCAATTTTAAAAATATTCGATAACATTTCATTTAATATATATAATAATAATAATAATAATTATTATTATTATTATTATTATATAATAATAATTATTATTATTATTACTATTATTATTATTTATTATTATTTAATTTTTTCTTGAGCGTAATAATATTGATATATTGTTGGAAGTAATTTCAAATTTTTTTCTTATGTTCTCTCTCTCTCTCTCTCTCTCTCTCTCTCTTTCTCTTTCTCTTTGTACCGCAAAAAATTTTCAAAATGATGCCATTAATGCTTCTTCCATGAAACTACTGACACCTCCTATTTTTCTATTTTCCGGAAATAAAGAAAATATTTGGCGAACATTTTTCCAATGAAAGAATTTTACAGTATACATAGCGTCCAAACAAATAGAGCTGCCTAGTTTTAATTTTTTGGAATACGATATCGAATCACTTTTGAACGCGTCTCATGTTTGTAGGCAGAAACACAAACCGATTGATATATATTCGATGAAACTTTCGTATAAATTTTATAACGAACTCTATATAACGAAATTTTATCGATCTATATATATATATATATATATATATATATATGTGTGTATATATATGTATGTATGTATAATATAGTATCTACGAGAAAAATATTTTCAAATATTTTTTATTACACGTCATCATCTATCTGTGTCCGTATATGTGAATATTTTGATCGCATATTTGAGAAAGTATAAAAACAATATATTACGTATATCTGTATGTACATATGTATGCATTGTGCTTACATAAAATCGAAATGTCTTATGACGAACATTATAGAAATCACTATGTATAGAAAAGGTTACCGCAAATAAAAATTGAAAATAAACTATCAATTTTCAAATTGTCGAGAATTGTAGATAGGATAGTAAACGAGAATATTGTGAGCGAAGGAAAATGATTGAAAGGACGTTTATTAATCGCTTCGTTGAGCATACGGGTGGTACATCCATTGTATTTTACGTAATATTCGAAAAATATTGCATACACGACGGAAGAATAAACAACAAAATGCATTTCCTAGAAATATGTCACCTTTTCGTTGGTATCATAATAATAATTACGCCGAATCGTCGAGGTAATAAATAGATGCGTCGATATAAAGGCACAAATGTAAATGTTTTCTTTTTTTTTCTTTGTTTCTTTTTTACGGTGTTTGTTTTCTTTCTCTTTTTTTTGTCTTTTTTCTTTTTCTTTTCTATTTTATCTTTTTCTTATATCATTATATTCATAAAAATCATCAAATTCCTTTATGATCATTAATTACATCAATGTAATTATCAATTATCCGAGAATCACGAAGGAAAGAGACGATCTATATATCAACCTCGATTAAAATGATTTAAATTTTTATCGAAAAGTTCGCCCTATGATATTTATAAATAATACGATAATTATATGCTATTTTTCTACCTGCTACGATAATTCATTAAAGAGAAAAAAGAAAAAACTTTATATAAATAACATTTAATATGGTCACGTTTAATATTGCCAAAGTTCTTTGAAAAATCTTTTTTACAAATAAAATCTTTAATTCGATAGAGATTGAATGATGAAATTATACCGATACAAAAATCTTTATTCTAATAGAAAATAAATTCTTTAATTCGATAGAGATTAAATGATGAAATTATTCTGACAGGTAATCTTAATTCTGATATGAAAATGAAACTTAGATTCAGGATAGATGAAATATAAGAATTTTATACATGCAGATAATATATTAAAATATAATCCTTTGAGACTTACTCGAATTGCCTAGAGATTCAAAGGTATCCAATATAAAGAACGCCGAAACGTAAGTAATAAGAATGAAGATAAAGACGATCACGAAAATCTTCATGATTTCTTGAAATAATCGATGATCGATTTTCCGACTTTGAAAAGTGAAATAAGAGACTGGTCGGTCTCTAGAATGTCGATCAACTGTTGTGGTTACGAACACGATTGCAAACCCTTTTATATGTCTTTGTGTAATTTCAAACCACGTAGAACATTCTATTCTACGTCCTTTTCTTTTTTTTTCCTAACTGATTTTTTTTATCTAAAAACTATTTCCTTTTCCTTAGCGATATCTAACGGAATTTCCTCATGCTTTTCGAGAGCAATTGTTGATGGCTGCACTATATTTTTGCTAGTCATTCATTAAAAAAAAGGAAAAGAAGAACCAAACAAACATAATAACGAATTAACAAAGAGATACCATCGATAAATATTCTTCGATAATTTAATTTTTTGAAGCATTTCGAAAAATTTCACAAATTATTAACTCAACAAATTTTATTCGCGAGATCGTTCGCTTTAACGCACCAGTAAACGAAATAAACGCATGATTTTGTTAATATAAAAAGTAAAAAATAAAATAAAAAGAATATAATAATAATAATAATAATAATAATAATAATAATAATAATAATAAAAAGAGAAAGTAAAATAGTTAAGCTGACTGATCTCTAATTGAATTTTTCAAAAAAGAAATATTCGAGTATACACGTAACTTTTAAAATCCCTTTGTTCAACATAAATTTACAAATAATTATAGTACATAAGTAATTATAATTTCTAATTGAATTTTCTACAAAAAATTCATATATATATATATATATTTATTTATTTATTTATTTATTTATTTATTTATTTATATATTTATTATATATATTTAATAAATAATAATAAAACGTAAGTACTTAAGATAGCAATTATGATAATTGTAATTGATTCTTTATTGTTTACTTTCTTTTTAATTTTTTGTCCAGATAATCGTCCTTATCAACTAAAGAAAGAAAAAGAAAAAAGAGATAAAGACATGAGAAGACAGTCGTTTGTTTCGGGTTTAAGTAGCGGAAGTACCGGGGAGCCACTAATCGTCGTTGAAGAAAGTACACTCAGTGAGGAGGATGCTGAATGTCGAAGGAACGAATCTCCGCCACGTTGTCTGGATCCTGATTCTCCCTCCTTAAATCCCTACCTTCTCTCACCATGGAGGGAGACCAGGAAACATTCTCTACCAACTCCACAATGCACATCAGGGATAACAGCATCCCAAGTAATCTTTCCTCTTTTATATCATCAGGAAATGATTAATTAACGAAATAATCTTCGTCGATTTGTAAACAATGCAAAATGCAATATAGTATTATTAAATTGTCATCGAATAATAATATCAATAATATTCACCGACCAATATGCTCTGTCAAAGATTTGCAACGGGAAAGGATTAATTCATATTGGTTATTATGAAAGTGAAACTCGAAATTGAAACTTATTTAAGAAAAATGTATAGAGTCATCACTTTCAAATTTAATTTACACGCCCTATCTCTAATATAGATTAATGAAATTATTTTGAAAAATGACGAAAGAAAATATATATTTATCTCGTGGAATTTCGTGATAAATTAATCCGTCATGGATCATCTTATTAATTCAATTACGATGAGATCTTTGTTGTTTTTTTTTTTTTGTTTATTTAACTTTTTCTTTTTTTTTCTTTACTGTCAAATATCAATAAAAGAATCAATTCGACGGTTATTAAAAAAAAAAAAAAGTATATATATATATATATGTAAAGGAAATCGAATGGTCATTATATCGAGAAAGATTTTTTTCTTTTTTCTATGCGAAAGGTACGACGTCTGAGCGAGAGGGGTGGCGAAGGATCAGGTCCATCGCCAAGGGAGGCTGCTTTCCTTGCTACATTATCGCAGGCACCACAACCTCAACCAGGTGGAAGAAGACATTCCGTAGTGACGATCTCAAGGGTACCACCAACTCTATTTGGTCGTAATCGTCGAGAATCTATTGCGGCATTTCCACTAGCTGGTGCTTCAAGGATATTACCAGGTCGTCGGGATTCAACCGGGCCACCGAGTAACACTGGAAGTTCTCATAATCTTCAATTGGATATAATGGACGATATAGCCAAGATCAAACCAAGAAAGGTATAATTTTTTTTTTTATTTCTTTCTTTTTGTTTTTATCTCCGAGAGAATCGATAAATTTCTTTTCCTCGTTCGTTTGTCTGCATTGTTTTATTATATAGCACCTTTCCAAACAAATAAAACTAATTCGACATTTAAAATCAGTATATTTGAGAATACATTTCCCTGAGGAATGAGTTTTATTGATATAAACTATAGAAGCAAAAGAGAGAGAGAGAGACAGAGAGAGAGACAGAGAGAAAATATAAAAAGATAAACTACCAACAAAAGAACGGTAAAATAACACGAGAAAAATGTACGCGTCCATAAGATAGCATATAATTTATACGTATAATTTATTTTACTGTTCGCTTGAGTATTAACTCGTGAAAATGATTCACGGTAGTAATTCTCCTAGAACACACTTAACGTTAGTTTGAAAGTATCCCTGTTAAAGACATTAGCTAAGTACACGAATAGATAGTACATTGTTTTAGAAGATTTGCTAAAGTAGAAGAATAATTATTAGGATAATTATAAGAGCGAGAGAATGATTAGCTCGTAACGAGCAAGTCCCGCCTTAACGAGGGAACTACTTCCCTCGTTGAAAAGTATAATTCATTTGGGGAAGATTGTAAATCATGATCGTTAAATAGTTAAAACTATTTTCATCTGTCCATTACTATTGATCAATCATTTCTAATAAAATTAAATATCACGTATTACGTATCTATCTATCAATCTAATACGTAACAAGCATGTCCTTTGTTCGAAAGAAACTAAATCCTTCTAGTATTATAAATAGAAGTCAAAAAGGAAAATCGAGTTAATAGCGAGTCAATTAAATGTTCTTTGTCAATGTTTCTCAAAGGCAATGAATTTCACTTTGTGCCACACAGGTACGCCTGAAAATGTTCAAAACGCCATCACGAGAATGCGTTTGCGAGATTCAACCTTTAGAGGGTAACAGTTCGAGCCAGCACTACACGCAATATCAAAAGCGACGATTTTCAGAGTTTCCAATACCCACGGTATCATTGACCTCGAATTCATCGATAAGAAGACGAGCCTCTGAAGTACCTAGGCCACCTACGGCAACGGCACCAGCATCTGGCACGTCTGCGGCTGGTATCGTTTGTTCGAATACAGATTTAATATCGATTTTAAGCTCGCTAACATCTTCGGCAACTGAGATAAACAGATGCGGCGAGGACGGTCCATCTTCGTTTACTCGAGAAGACGGCAAGTCCAATTGGTCGAGCAAAACGACCGAACAGAAGCGTAACAAATTGAAAAGCTTTCGTTCAAATAGTTTCGATGTATCGATTTTACACGGTACGGCAAACAGCAAACAGGCTAGTCCAGGTACGAAATCAACAACTTCCTCGATCATGGCACCATCCAATTGGTTCACTAAACGACATCAACCAATGTCGAAGAAACAAAAGAGTGAGGAATTGGCAACTTCGAGTTTATCTTTTAAATTCGATAAATCGAAGGTCATACGTGCGAAGAATGATAGTTTGAATAAGTCACCGCCATCGAAGGACAACGAGACAAGGCACAAGGTTGTTTGGGATGATACCAGCGGTACGAAGGTTGACGCACAAGTGAGATACCACAAAAATATTTATGTATATTTCATTTATTTCTCAATGTCGATATATATAATCATATTCATTGATTTATCTTCGAACGAGCAGGTCCTCGGCAGTGCAATCGAGAAAATTTTAACTGCCCAAAGAGGGAACGACACGGAATCCGGTACTTCGTCAAATGGAAAACCATCGGTTTCGCCTAACAAATCAAGACCCGGAAAAATGACAGCTTGGTTTTCTTCAGGTGGAAACAAGGAACAAGAACAAACTGAATCTTGCGAACCATCGATCTGTTCATCTCTTAAAGATCTCTTCGTAAAGTAGTTTGCACGTAATACGGTCTATTCGTTCCTTTTATCGTAATTCGCGTTATACCTTCTCTTCCCTTAATCGAAATAATCGATTTCCTTTTTAGCTCTCGTTGTACATTCGATCGGACAATAGAATTCGGTGATGAACGTGTGTTAGATCGAGATCATATAGTTTTTTGAGAAACGGAAAACTATTACTGCGTTTTTTAATCCATTTTATATATTATATATATATATATAATATATATATATATAAATATATAAAAATATATGTATATATATATACTCTTGTTAGGATGAAATTAGTCTAGGAAAAAAGGGGCTTACATTTTCAAGTTTAGGAAAATGTATATCTAGTCGTATTGGATAATAATTGACAATCTGTGGACTCCTTGTAAATTTTTCTGATTAGTCTCTATTGAGTATTTACGAAATCTTATATATCTATTATATCAAAATAGGAATATTATTTGATCTGATCCTCTCCGATCTTATATACCTATACCAAAGAGAGATTATATATTTACTAATGTGTAAAAATCAATAACATCTAAAAAGTGCATGTGATCGTTCCACCTACCGATGTTTACATGTAAGACTTTAATGTGCAGAAATCACATATTAGACGGCTTCTTTTACGAAACGTTCGAAAAGAAGATCAGAAAATTGCACCTTGTAACGACGAATTCCCATCGACATTTTTATTCAGACAATTTTATTCGCTTTTATTTAAAATAAAATTAAATAAATAAATAAAAAGGAAGCTGAAATATCAACGTTCTGTTGATAAAAAAGGAAAAAAAAACAAGAGCAAAAGACTTAACAAACGTACAACTTCGTTTTAATCTTATCACAACTATGACGTTAAAAGATTATTAATTTAGATTATATTTTAAAAAGTCGATTAATTAAAATGTATTAAATCAAAATCGAGGTAGACAAAGACAACAAAATATAAGCCGATACACGTAGTTTGGTTTAATCATAATAAATCGTTTAAGTCGTTAAAGTGAATTATAAGGAAGGTATTCAGTACTATTAAGTACTATTTTACGTTGAATGAGGGCAAATGGTGCATTAATAATCATACTAATCTAACCAGAGACACCTAATCAAGTCTCAATCGAAGCATGAGCTCATTAAAGTGTATAACGATGATGACTGCGTCGAATAATATATATATACATACATAATATGCGTTCACCTTTGCGGGCCGAAGGTTTATAAAATGATTGTAATATATTATATACCTATTTATAAAAAATAAGCAAAAAAAAAGATCATGATATATATATATATATATATATATACTTGTAATAATATCGCGTAAATTCGAATCGTATCTGATATATATGCATACTATATATGTGCATACATATGCATATATATATATATGTATATATATATGTATGTTTATATATATACATATATATGTACAGATACACAGACAGACACACACATACATACACAAACACACGCAAACACAATTAGATTATCGAATTACCAGTGTTTAATGTCATACCCTAAGAAAATACATAGTCATAGATCACCCTACATAAAAAGAAAAAAAGATTAAATATCCGATTAAAACCGATCAAGTCAAAGTTACAAAATCATGGATATAATTATCTAAAAGTATTTTCAGATCGGATTATCTTATTAAAAAAAAAAAGAAAAAAAAAAAGAAAAGAAAAAAAGGTGACTTATCATCACATGTAAATATAGATAAATGTAACATATATATATATTATTATATCAAGAACATTTATGTTACTTTCTCTGTATCAGTGTTGGATTGCAATATCAATAATTGCAATGAAATTATTGAATTATAAATCTGGATAATAAAATTCTTGTCTCATCTATGTGTATATAAAATATATATATATATATATATATATATATATATATATATAAGTATATATATATATATATAATTTTTCCTTTGATATATCCAGTCTTCGCCTTACCAAAAATAATTCTCTTATAATTCGTGGATTGTGTATCATGGTCAGAGATCAAATCAAATCAAATCAAATGATGTACATCTAATAGATTTCTGAGAACAATTTTATTTTACAGAAATCGGAACTATTTAAACTGTTGCATCTACATTTTTCGACGCTGGTGCTCTACGAGGAATTCCAGATAACTCACACTTTATTGCCTGCGTTACAGTTTTCTAACAGTCAAATAAATATTGATTATAGTACACCTCATATAAAGGAATGATTCATGGGTATAAAAACGACGTGTATACTGAAAAATATAAACACGTGTTTATGTACTAAAATGCAAAAACATAATAGAAAATTTAATACGACAGATCGACACTGTAGATGAATGCATCATTAAAATACGTTAGACTTCCCAAATCTTTACTAAATTTCTATTAGAATATAATAAGCATCTAATTTCTAATGATTACCAGAAATAAATGACATAGAATAAAATTACTGTAAACGCATGAGATGAATACTTTAACTTTTAATACATCATGCATAGGTCAATATTTTTTACGGAAGAATGTGGATTTGACATAGTTTAATGTGACGTATTATTTATAAAAATACAGGTCAAACATGTTCGTACAAATAAATGCAGAAATAGAATCAGAGGAAATGTATTATTCTATATTATTGAATTTCTGCAAATGACTCATATAACATCACCCAATGTGTGGATAATAGCTGAAGTTATTAAATGGACGCAAAATCTTCTTACTTGCAAGCCATGTTTTCATTGATAGGAGGTTAATGTACTGGCATTGGAAATAAAGGTGACATTTAGACAAAAAATATTATTAGGATAATAAAGACGTTAATATTTGCAACAGCTAAATAAAAATGTAGTCATTACAGTAGCTAGTCAAACGATCTACAGTTGTCCACAATCCTGTATCACGAGTTTTTTGGTGGTCTGTCCACTCTGCGAGCCCATAGCTTCCATCTAAAACAAAATTTGATAAGTATCATATACTTATTTAAAATATATTTAAATATAAATATTTCCTACCTTCTTAACAATATCCATTCCCTCTATAACTTTTCCAAATACGACGTGCCTGCCATCGAGCCAACTGGTCCTTCCACTGGTAATGAAAAACTGACTACCATTAGTATTGGGTCCAGCATTCGCCATAGAGAGAAGACCAGGTTCCGTGTGTTTCAAAACAAAGTTTTCATCTTCGAATCTTGTTCCATAAATTGATTTACCACCAGTGCCATTGTGGTTAGTAAAGTCACCACCTTGGCACATGAAATTAGGGATCACTCTGTGGAAGCTGCTATTTTTGTAACCGAAACCTTTCTCTCCCGTGCAAAGAGCTCTGAAGTTTTCTGCCGTTTTAGGAACAATATCTGACCTCAGCTAAAAGAAGAGAAAGGAAAAAAAAATTACAGGATGTTATAGAATAAAGAAATATTTTAATCCTTCACGTAATATAATATAAATTCGTATAAAAAAAAAATAAAAATTCTTATAAAAAAGTATTTATATATAATAACATGATAAAAATAAAAATCTAGATGGATTCTTTCAAAAATTAAATAAAATTTCCCATGGATATTAGTATAAAATTAATCAATGATTTAATTATGACATTAAATTTACAAGTCACAGTTATTATCATGGAGTTATTTGAACTCTATCATTCTTATCAGATAACCATGAAAAGAAAAGAAGAGAAAAGAAAAAAAAGGAAAAAAAAGGAAAAAGAAAGAGAGAAAGAAAACGAAAAAAAGGAAGACCTTGCTCCAAGAATCGTCTGTTTTTTTTTTTTTTTTTTTTTCTCTTCATCTCCAGCAAACAATTATACAAATGCGGAAATAATTTTTACGCGGCATGAGAAACACGCTATGATTGAATCGGCGATGAGTGGAAAATTTTACTGGTACGATGAAGCACGAGGAAGTCAGGGTCGAGGACACGAAGTTACGAAAACACTAGAATAATTATCCACCAAAAAAAAAAAGAAAAAAAAGCTTCCACTAAATTCCGTTTGGAGTGCAAATAAATAAATAAACGATCGAAAGTTACGATTAAATATGATGAAAGAAAATTTAACGGATAATTAATAAAACGGAAATAACGTTTATTACTGCCGGCTTACGAGTAAAACCAAGATGGCCAACCAACCATGCCGGAATTTTCGAGGAAGTTCTGCGTAACGCATATAGAATTGGATAAAAGAAATGCTCATTTTTCATTACCTCCATAACGATGCGACCCATGGGCTTGTCATCGGCGATGACATCGAAGAAAACCCGTGGCAAACTCATTTTCTTGGCGTCTTTAGCAAAATCTCGCACGAACGTAAGAAAGGACGGTCGACTCGGGCGGGCGGTGGCTCGCAAATGGCTCGTATGGCTGAAAGTCGAATCAATTGACAGCCGGCAGATCGATCTCAACGCCATTTCCTACGCTCGTTCCTTACGGAAATCGACTTTGATACGTGCGATCTTATATATTTACTTAATGCAAATTCCTTCAAATGCTTTTCCAAACAAAACCTTACCGGTTTTGGCTATTATTATGTAATAAAAGCGTCTTTTTTATGACAGTATATAAATGGTTATTGAAAAGATGGACGCGTTAGTTCAAGAGACGACCAATCGAAAAACTCGAATGTCGACTATCATATTGCAAAGAAGAGACAACCAATCGAACGAATGAACGAACCAACGAATTTAGAGATTTAAAATATACTTTAAAAAATAATCTCTAAAATGTTGTTTGGTATAATGTAAATTCATATATTGTGTTAGATAATTCTTTGTCGAATAACTTTTTAATGAAATAAGTTAGCATATTTACTTTGTGGTTATAGATAGAACTTACGTAATTTCATTAACATTCCATCAACTTGGTCGATAAAGTCAAAATCTATAATATCGATGGTTATCCTATCGATCGAATTAGTCGATAAATATAGATATCTACTTTATCAACCAAATCAATGAAATTTTACATCGAAAATCGAATCACGTAATAATAGAAAATAAATACGCAATGTTTTCACGAGTTGCGTAAGATGTCAAGGAAAACGATTCAATAAATCAATAGATTTAATTACGATGACATCGACGTTGTTGTTTTCGCATATTTCAATGTTTAGATAATAATTCAACTTAGATATGCATATTTTCTTCTGCACGTATCTTTAAAATGATCTAAACTATCACATATTGAAACGCCAATTTAATTAATTCGCATTAATGAAAAATATTGATATAATTTTTTTTTGGCTTCATTTTAAATCTAAAAGTTAATATTTTTAATTAAACATACTTATCCGTTTAGACATTTGAATAAATATAATATAGACCTCTAAAAATCTATAGATATTGCAATAATGGTTACTGTATATATAGGTAATTAAGTTATGTGTATGAGCCAAGCTAATGCTCAACAAATAGGATTAACCATCGGTTTTAATACGATTATTAGGGCAGCAGGCTAGCTACCTCTGTGGCTTCTTTTTCGTTTCGATGGAAATCAGTTAGTATTGTTCACCGTACAGTTCTTCATCGAGAAAGACTTTGGTTTCTAACTGGAATACTCTTAATTTTTATCATCCTCGAGTCTACGGCTCCTTTGACAATTCGTTATTGTTATTATTATTATTATTTTTAATTAGGAAAAAATGGGAAAGGATGACGCGGAAACAACAGCCTTAAAAAAGGAATTGGAGGATCTCATCAACAAGTGCAAGGTTTATTATCAATTCGAATTCTTTCGCATTTGATCTACTTTATTATTTATTTATTTTCTTTTTATTCGACATAATTTCGATGAACTATTATATCAACTATTAACAATGTATTTCGCAGGAGGATCAGAAAAAACAACAGGACACTACTTTGGAGGAAGCATGTGGTAGCGTGGCAGATGCTCCAAAAGTAAAATTATCTACGAAGAAGTTATTGAAAGGTCATATAAATAAGGTGAACTCCGTACATTTCAGCGGCGACAGCAGGTCTGTTATAATAAAATAAATTATATTTCATTATTAATATTAATACGATGATGATCGGAATAATTGTACGATGTATAATGTATTCCTATCCATAATCTTTTTAATTATTTCATTCTTAATTGTTCAATCTTAGACACTGCGTAACAGGATCATTGGATGGAAAATTAATAATTTGGGATTCTTGGACCGGAAATAAAGTCCAAGTAATACCATTACGTTCGGCTTGGGTAATGTCGGTGGCATTTGCACCTTCCGGTAATTTTGTTGCCTGCGGTGGAATGGATAATATGTGTACCATTTACGATGTTAATAATCGCGATGCCACCGGCTCTGCTAAAATCACCCGAGAGTTACTCGGCTATGAAGGATTTCTTTCGTCTTGTAGATTTCTCGAGGACAAAAGCATTATTACTGGCTCCGGCGATATGAAAATGTAAGTTATATACCCCTATATATATCTATAGATTTTTTTTATTCCTTGGTTTATTTTATTTTATTTTACCTTCTTTTTTTTTCGCCCCCTTTCATCAAATAATACGTTTCATTCGTTATTCCCTTTCAGTTGTATATGGGATCTCGAGGCGAATAAAAAAACTACGGACTTTTGTGCACACGCGGGAGACGTTGTAAGCATAAGTCTTTCTCCTGATGGTAACACTTATGTAACCGGTTCCGTTGACAAGACTTGTAAACTTTGGGATTTGCGAGACGAAACTGCCAAACAGACATTCTTTGGACACGATGCTGATGTCAATTCCGTTTGCGTGAGTAAAGTTTACTCGGAGTTAGTTATAAGAGATTTCAAAAATATTAAACATTATAATTAAGAAAAATTTGATCCTTCGTATTTATCTCGTTATATTTTCTATTACGACTGTTATTTATCAATATATCAAATTTCTCCATGATAGTATCATCCTTCGGGACAAGGTTTCGTAACAGCCTCGGAAGATAAGACAGCTAGATTATGGGACTTCAGATCCGATCAGCAATTAGCAACGTTCAAACCACCAAATTCAAATCCAGGATTTACATCTTGCGGATTATCACTCAGTGGTAGATTCATATTTTGTGGAAGCGACGATAATTCTATTCATATATGGGATACGTTGAAGAATCAACACAATGGTAAATTATATATATGTATATATATATATGTATATATTGTTTCATTTCTTCTTCTTTTTTTTTTTTTATATTTATATATTCATGTGGGAAAAAAATTGTCATTTATACCCATCAAGAAAAATTTGTTTAATACGTCTAATCTATATATCTTTTTCTTATTTTGTAAAGGTATTCTATCGGGCCATGAAAATAGAGTAACGTCGCTCAGTGTTACTAATAATGGTATGGCAGTAGCCAGTTGCTCTTGGGATCAAAATGTTCGAATTTGGGTATAAAATGTTTGCGATAAATAATTATTATTTATAAAGTGTGCTTATGAAAAATAAAATAAAATGAAAAAAAAAAAGAAAACAACGAAAAAAGAAAATAAATAAGATAATAAAAAAGAAATTACAAAGAAATTCGAAAACACGAAGGACGATTGAAAATTGTTTGATAATTGTACATAAATACTTAAAAGTCATAGAATAATGATTATTTTCAATTGTTGTCACGATAAAACAATTTATAGAGTGATCGTTCGATACAATAAGTATTTATGTTTATACCAAGAAATTACGTTTCTTATAATTTAGTTTAATAATTTAGTCGATCTCATGTACTAATCAATGAATGCATACACATATAAATGTCTGGTGACTTTTAGAAGAAGAAATATAATTTATGTTATAACGCATTAATGAGAGTTTTTCATTTTTAATATAATTGACGATTTATAGAATTTTATTTAAAAAATTTGATGCTTTAAATATAAATGCTAATCCTAATTGTTCTCATTGTAAACATTCGTATTCTATTTTTATTTGTTTAATCACAAAATAGAGTAATTTAACAATTGCCATTAAAAGAAAAAAAGAACAAAAAAAAAAAAAGAGAAAAAAGAAAAAATGATAATTAGACAAATGCTTCAATCATTAAATCAAACATTCTTAAACATTGAAAAAACATTGTAAGTGTTTCGTATCGATTTGTGATTAGTATGAATACTTTCGTCGTAATAAAAAACTGCAATAAAAAAATACATTTGGAATAAATTTCTTTCTCTTTTTTCTTCTTTTTTTCCTTATGAATATATATACATATATATATATATATATATATAATATATATAAAAAAAATACATATATATATATATTGTTTCAAATAAATCATTCGATATATTGTAATGAGAATTGCCATTGTCCATTTTTATTTCTACAACGTGCATATTACACGAAACTTCATCAATGTTGCAGAATTGCAGAATAGTGCATTTTGAGAAATGTATTGTGTATCTAATAACGCAATCATTAAGATTTGGTGTTTATTAGGCGCGAAGCATAGAAGTCAAAAATACTATGTCCCTTTGGACATATATAGGGAACTTATTATTGTGCAGATGTTTCCATATGATTCTTGTTCGTATAAACTTCAAACCTAGGCCACCATTTACGTTGACGCCGAAAGAAATAATTTCTGAATGTAATACACGTGTATTCATAGAGCACGCGAAGATGTTTCCTTTCTTTTATCATTTATAATAACTTAATATTAAAATAATCGAAATCTTAAGATATATCCTTTCGTACAAGACGAAAATCGATTGCAGTATACAATATATAATAAGATTTATATTAATGTTACAACACAAATGCATGTCGTAACTTCGACGGAATCAAATATTGATCTTTAATTCTTACCACTGCTGTATCACGACGGTATTTTATGTACACCGACATAATTCTTGACTGAAAATAAAAATGCTCTTCGCGTATTTAACGAGAATTAATAAAATCGACGTATTTTCAAAAGAAAAATTTAAAATCCATCCAGATGTATTAGCAGAGCCACGATTACTGTAGCACCAGCTTCTTTGGTAGCCCATTTACTAGATTCAAATTGTGATTCAATATCGTCCTTTCCACTTGGTCCTATTGTATATGAACCAGGTCTTACCAACAATTGGAATGCAGTTGATGCATTAAGTTTTTTATTTGATTGATGATCGATGTATCTATATATATATATATATATATACATATATGTATATAAATAATTATTTTAATTTGTTATTTCACTCTCTCATTCCTTTAACATTATTCATCTACTTACGGATATTTTTTAACGAATTCTTCCGATGCCGCATAATTTATATTCGGTGAAAATATTACTTG
Organism: Vespa crabro; assembly: GCF_910589235.1. Taxonomy (NCBI): domain Eukaryota; kingdom Metazoa; phylum Arthropoda; class Insecta; order Hymenoptera; family Vespidae; genus Vespa; species Vespa crabro. The sequence continues at coordinate 6,101,060 of NC_060959.1, forward strand.
AGGGTTTTGGACTTCGTTCTTCGTACATATTAAATTACTCGCATCTAATTGTTCCTTTGTCATAAGTTCTCCTCTGTCGAGAATTAATCTGAGGAAAATGTATTTTTGTAGAAATTATATATATATGTATATATACAAAGGAACAAAATAATTATTCTTATTGCTGACCTTATAGCATCTAAGCGTATTCCATAGAAAGCAACGTGCCATTTGTCTGTAGTACTTTGTGGGATTTGATTTGCATTGATACTTTGTCTTAAAGGAAATCTTGCCCAGCCAACGGGCAATGCAAATTCTGCCGGAGGTTCGCCCTTTTTACAAATAGCATTATCTCCTTCTGCCTTATAACAGGCACTGCAGTAACATAATGCATCGTCCAGTGAAAAAAATTCATCAGGCAATACGAGTGATTTTTTAAGCCTTATACATGCCTTTAAATATTCACATTTCTTTGTGACCGATGAAATACTTCCAGGAGTACATGGTAATGAAATATTCTGTATCGATGGTACTGTGTGATTATTTGTCATGTTGTGCTGATTTGAAGACACTATGCCATTATTACAATTATCATTCGTTAATGTAACATTATCCCAATTAATATTAGAATGTAACTCATGAAAGCTTGAAGAAGTATTGTTTGATATTTCTGTTGATGAATTATCCAATACATTCGGCGCAAGATTTTGACAAGAAAACGAACCAATTTGTGACATACTCAAAATATTAACGGGTACATTATTCTGACTTGTAGTTATACTAACAATTTGACTATTGGATGCTATACTTTCGTTGATTGCATTATTAGCATTATTTGAATTAATTGCAGAATTTAAATTAGTAATATTTGTAGCGCTAGTAGTCGTGCCATTTTTAATATTAATATTTGTTGCATTATTTATTTCTACATTTGTACATTCATTTCTAATATTTAAAACGTTTGCGATCGCTCGATGTTCCGTATGTATATTCGTTTCGTTAGTATTATTTTCCGACTGATTATTTTGCAATGTGTTGTTATCGTTTACTTGACTTGTTGTATCTTCCGTATAACTTTTAGTTTTAATACTTTTTCCTTCGTTACTTACGTCCGAACCAGAATCTAAATTATTCGAGTCTGAAACACTCGATGTCGCTTTATTTTCTGGAATGTTGTTTACCAGATTTGTGTCATCGTTACTATAGGATACAGCAGAATAATTTCCATCCTTTGTATGAGAACTACATTGACTTGGTATGCTCGGAGAAGTTGATAAGGAAAGATCCGAGGATGTAGCTGGAATTGCATTTTCTTTTTCATGACATTCCAAATCAGCTTTCTCTCGTGAATTTTCTACGTCATCCAATTCAGTTCTACATTCGGTAGCAGATGCAATTGTACTATTATCAACAACAACTGAATTCGTATATAATTGATCTGTCCCTGCTATTGAAACTTGCTCACATTGACCATACAAATCAATCACAGCATAGACATATGGAGACACATCTGTTGCTGCCACTCCCTGATCTACACCATTAATATATAAGTGAAGTCTGCAGTCTTCGTCGATTAATAAACCTACTGTAGCATTGCACTGTAAGTTTTCTAATGCAGAGCCATATTTCGTTTTGACCTAATTCAATTGGAAAATATTTGACATAATATAGATTAGATTAAATTAAGGAATAAAAAAAAAAAAAACAAATATTTTCAATATTTTTAAATATTTTAAGAAGAAATGATTACCCTCATGCCGTTATGAAATATCCAATCACTGCAAATAATCCACGAGTGTTTTTTAAAACCAAGCGCTGTTAATGGAAAATTAGCTTTCTCTGGTGCAATACAAGTAACACCGCAAAGCATATTGGATACCCATCGCTCGTTCAATTTTTCAATTTTTATTTGAAATAATTTACCTTTTATTAATGGACGACTAGACATTACTACACCTGTTAAATATTGTTGTACGAATTATAAATAATTCATTGCTTATCTTCCACTTTCTAATATTTCTTGAATTTTTACCTTGATTATAACTTGCAACTCTTCTGGCTATTACTTTTCTATCCAATTCAATATTTCTACCATGGTTTTCATGAAATTCATAATTCCAATTTGTTTCTCCATTTATGTTATTTACCGGTTGCGTTGGAGTAAGTATAGTATCATTAGCTAATTTTCCTTCAGATATATCGATCGATGTATCCATTCCTGCATCACTATAAATAAAAAAATAAAAAAATAAAAAAATAAAAAAATAAAAAAATAAAAACAAAATATATGTATATATAAATATCATTCGATAATTATCAAATATAACTTACTTTCTTATAACAGGTGGCATGGGATCTAACAATAATTCCAACGAATCCTGTAATCTCAAACTTGCATTGGGAGATATTGCCGTATTCTGATGTTTGTTACTTGTAATATTTATTGCAACAGTACTTCCAAAAAGTTCAATAATTGCATATACCATTTCAGGCACATTAGATGCCGCTATACCCATATCTTCTCCGTTTATATAAAACTTCAAATTGCCATCATGCGTTCGTTTCATTCCAATCTTATCACCAACGCAAAGCCATTCCAAGCTTGGGCAATAATTTGGACAAAGGACACATCCCGAATGTCTTACTTCATTTCCTAAATAATTGCAATCGATCGTATGTATTAAATCTGTTTGACTCTTTATTTATAAGGAAAAAAAACAAACTTATTGAGATAATAAAGATTGTAAATTTTATACTTGCCTGTTAAGTACCAAGCATTTGCTGGAATAGAAGTTATATCAGGTACACGATTGGTAGGTTTCAACCAATTACCAGATTCATTGCTTATAACTCCTATTTTTAAACAACCACTCCATTCAGAGGCAGTTTCTTGAATAACAATTTCGAATATTTCATTATTGTCTAATGGAGTTTCACTTAATAACACAGCATTGGTATGTTCTCTACGTCTTGTTGCTACTGTCTTTTCGTTATTCAATTGAATATTTGAACCAACAGACGTGTGAAATTTATGTAAAACTTCTGTTTGAGCTTGCGGTTGGATTACAGATGTAGGCTGCTGACTGGTACTATTTTCTGAGGGAATGTATTGCTGTGTTAATGGATCTCTACGTTCTGGCAGTACAATTGTAACCTAAGGAAAAATATAAAGTTTTTTCTTTTTTTCTTCTCTTTCCCCCATCCTCCTTTTTTTTCCTTCATTTAGATAATTTTTATATATGACTCATTTTAATATTATACCTGTGCACATTGACCATATAAATTTATCACAGGATAAACGTGTAAAGGTAAGCCTGTACATGCTGGACCTTGATCTACACCATCTAAATAATAATGTAAACTTGTGTCTGAACATCGCATCATACCAATACGATTTCCTTCCACTAATTTATCTAAATCACATGCATAATTGTTACGCAATGTAATGCCATCTCGTATTACAGCAGAACCAGAAAGCATCCATGTATCATGATCGATATCCGTCATTGTAGATGGAAATTCCAGTTCATCTGGTCTGATAAGTGTAACCCCTGGGAGATTTTCCTAATATTAATACAAGGAAGGCAGCTACACTTTTATGATACTCAAATTTAAATTTATAAAATGAACAATTAAAAGCTTCTATATTATTATAAAGATTACCTGCTTCAATAGCTCCAGACCACCTATCTACCATTTTATCAATGGTTACTTCGAACATTTCACCATCACGTAAAGCCCGATTTGCAATAACTATAGCTTCATTGAATTCACCTAAAGCTCTTGGTCTGGATGCTGTTAAACCATTATTTGTAATACGTGCATTTTTTCCATGTACATAGTGAAATCTCAAATCACTATTAAAGTAAAAATAAAATTAATATATACTAATTATATATTCTGCCTTTATACTATGTATTTACATATTAGAAATAAATATTCAATATGTGAATATACAAAATAACAAACCTGTACAAAGTTGTATTACTAAAACTAGAATTATTTGTTGTTGGGCTATAGAAATCTGCAGTATCTACTATAGTTGCTTGTGCAGCTTGCCCATACAAATCTATAACACCATAAACTCTTTCTGGTACACTCATTGCAGCAGCACCTTGATCTGCACCATTTACATAAAAATGCAATGTAGCATTATCTTTTCTCATAACTCCTACACGATCGCCAACTTGTAATCGATCTAAATTTTGTCCATATTGATCTATCATAGTTGTTCCATTATGCATCACTCCATTTCCTGTCATCATCCAGGTACCTGATCTGTAATAGACATGAATAATTTCAAGTAATAAGGCACATGGTAATTTTGATATATATATATATATATATATATATATATATATATATATATATAAAGAATATAATAAAATTAACACATAGCCATGATACTATTTGTAAATATATATACCTAACATTAGTCATTGTGTAAGGAAATTCCAATTCTGTTGGTGAATGTGTTGTTACACCTATTTCTATAGAACCTGCCCATTTAGAAACGATTTTATCTAATTTCACTTCAAATAATTCATTCGGTTTTAACGGTCGTGAGGTTAATACTACTCCATTATTGAAGTCATCTATGGCACTACAAAGAAGATAATTATAAAATAGTTCTCTAGTTTTCTCAATGAAAGAAATAAACTCATGAATTAATTACTTAGGCCTGTGTGCTGTACGTCCGTTATTAATTACTTCAGCATGTGTTCCACAACAAGAATGAAACATGAGTCTATCTGGTGGTTCTTCTTCTGGTTCTACAAAGGAATGTATAAATTGTCTTCCTCGTTGATAAATGAATGCACGTTTATATGTATCCCATCAAAACTATGGTGGTAGGAGAACCAATTAAGGATATTACATAAATCATAAAACAAGGACACTGCTGTCCTTACCGTTCAATCCTTGTAACTGCAAAGTATTTCGTCGCGTGACTAAGTTCTGTTCTTCCCTTTCATCTCGATCGACAATGGTCACCTTTACAGTCATTCCATAAAGGTCAATGACACCCCATACACCTGCTGGTACTTTGGCAGCAACTCCTTGATCAAGCCCATTAATTAAATAGTGGAGATTTCCATTACTTTTTCTTATCATTCCTACTCTGTCTCCTTCCTAAATAAATAAATATAATAATATCTTATAGAAAAGGTACTGTTAAGTTAAAACTTACTCTAAGCTCATCTAAATTGAATTCTCCATATTCACGTTGAGTGCCTTTTCCATTGGTTAAAATACCACACCCAGACATCATTGTTGTACCAGATCGCATATTGGTCATTGTTGCTGGAAATTCTAATGCAGTAGGACTATGCGTTGTAACTCCAACTTCTATACTACCAGACCATTTGTAAACAAGTCTATCTATACGTATCTACAATCAAAGAATCATTATTTCTTACATATTTCATTAATATCTTCTTTTTTTTTTTTAAGTATCATATTTCTATATAAGCTTACCTCAAAAAGTTCATTATCTCTTAATGGCCTATGTGTCATAACAACGCCATTATTAAATTCATCAATTGGTCTCCGCCTTTCAGCTGTTCTTGCATTATTAGATAATTTCACAAGCGCCCCTACTCTTTCATGGAACCTTAAACGATCTTCCCTAATAGCAGCAGGGCTTGGATTTTTCGGTAAACTAACATTTACATTAACATTTAAATTAACATTCAAGTTAGCGACTAGATTAGTTGTAGATGAATTAGATGATCCACCAAGAGGGTAATCATTATTAATTTCAACCTCATCCTTTACTTCATTACTAATAGGTAGAAGTCGTGGATGAGTAATGGTAACTTGAACACAATCTCCATACATGTCTATAACTGCAAATAAACGCTCTGGAATGTTGGTTACCGCAATGCCTTGAGAAACCCCATTAATGTAAAATACCAGCTCGTGCTGTAATTAAAAGAAAATAAATAACAAAAAACATTCCTTGCATGCTCAGAATCATTAAATAAAAAGGAACATACATTAGAGGTTCTCATTACACCTAAAGTACTTCCCACATCCAGACTACTAAGATCTGTACCGTATATCTCTATTATTCGTTCACCATCGTGCACTATGCCAGAGCTAGTCATAATCCAAGATCCATGGCGAAGATTTGTAGCACAAGCAGGTAATTCCACAGTTTCAGGATCACATTCTGTCACTCCAATCTCTATACTACCGCTCCATGATATCATCTGTCATTAAACAAATATTTTTAATATTTTATGAAAAAAATTTAACAATATTTACAATAAAATTTCGACTACTATTTCCAATACTCACGTAAATTGTTAATGAAAAGATAACACTTAACAAAATATAAAATATAAACACATGCGACATTTGACAGATCCAGATCCTTAATAGTATACCAAAAATTGATTTGCAAACAACAATAGTATGAATTCATACCTTTTTATCAATACGAACTTCGAACATCTCATCATCCTTAAGAGGCATAGCACTAAGTACCAATCCATAGTTATATTCGGAATAATTTCGAATTGCGGTACAATTATTATTTGTTAAAGTTACACGATGACCGCTTCGCCGATGAAACATGTCGACCATTTACTGTGTCCATGCAGGGATATACATATATATATATACAGTAAGATTTGCTATAATATATGTAACACTATCACCGCGCAATTGGTGGTATATAATGGTCAACGCTAATTGGTTAAAGGTTATAACAAAGCGCCAATAGCGTACAATATCACAATGCGCGGGCTGCGTTAAAATTAATTCAAACTATAGATATTATCCCTTTATTCTTTTGACTATAGTTCTAGAACCTATAGAAAATGTAATTCTACAAAGAGAAAGAAAGAAAAACGAGATATCATCAATGTGCAAAAATATAATTTGTATCAGCCCTAAGGTTTATTTCATTGATTCTATTTCTCCTTCTTATACTATCTCGACGATGTTATAGCGATATAGATAAAACAGCAGTGCGACAAAATATATATATAATACGTTTGTATACATAACCTGTATATTAAATTATAAGGATGAATTAAAAATAAGAAAATGAAAGGATAAGAAAAAACTAGAATTCGTACGAGATGATATTTCATAAATCCTCGGTATATTTTTATTGCTTTTCTTTCTGAAATAAGAAGATATTTTCTTTTTTTTTTTTTTTTTTCCCGTGACAATGGAACGATGCCAAAGCCATCTAACGGACGAGGTCACGTATTCGCTTGCATTTGACCGAGTGCAATTTTAGGATCTATTTGTGAACACATTGAGGAACAGTCGTATATAGTAGAATTCGGTTGTGGTGGAAAAGAACGAAAAAAAAAAATGGCGAATATTCGTGATTGAGGACGACCAACAAAGTCAAAGGAATTGACAGCGAGAAAAGAGCTCGGTAAATTTTGCGTCTGTGACGTTACTTAATGAACGAATAAATTTTTTCTTTCTTTTTATTGTCTTAACACGTATCGCGTCCAATGTATTATTTGCTTTTCTAGAAAAACGAGTGAAACTTACATCGCAAATAAAAAGTTATTACCAGGACGGTGATTGCGAAACGTCATAAAACAATTCATACGAATCGAGCGACTTCGTGGGGCAAGGAGCATAACTATTATTTTCTTAAAGGGGGTTATCTCTCGAATGACATATATCAAATAAATGTTAACGCAATGGGCAATGTATCGAAGGATCCAATGACTTCGCATTGTACTTCGTTGTGATCTGATTTAATTTTATTCCAACGATCATTTCATTCATCGGAAACGTCAGGTGCGTTTACGAGAAAGGTTATAAAATCGTTTCTGACGTTTATCATGGTCACAGATGTAAACTTTCTTTTAAGATATTCGATTTTAGGAGTGCCGAGGAGCGCGATCTTCATCCAATATTTTTATTCCTTTTTCTTTTTCTTCTTTCCTTCTTTTATTTTATTTTTTATTTTTTTTTATTTATTTTTTTTTTTTTTATTATTTTTTTTTTATTTGTTTATTTATTTTTATTTTTTTTTATTCTTTTATTTTTTTTTTTTAATTACATAATATCATCATTTATTTATTTAACAAATCGTATCATTTACATATTTTTTTAGCAGATCTCCGATGAGAGCTCGATACACGTACAAAATGCAGAGCAGAATAATACGACGATTATATTTATATATTTTATTATCACGATAATAGGTATACTTGCCTAGATTTTAGGTAAATGGATTAATTTTTTTTCACTTTTTTTTTCCCGCCCCCCCCCCTTTTCTTTTTCTTTTCCTTGCAATTTTTGTCTAATATCAATGAAATGTCAATGATCTTATTTGTCAATATTTATAATCATTAAAATGGTCATAGAAAATAAAAATATGATATATGCTTGTTAAGGATATAACAAATTAAATGAATACATTTTTCTTTTTTTTTTTTTTCCATAGATTTTATATAACACAATAAAGATGGATCAAGAAACAGTATATGGTACCCACGAAGACAGTCATGTTGTCATGTCTGAAAAAGTACAGTCCTTGGCAGGCAGTATTTATCAAGAATTTGAAAAGATGATTGCAAGATATGACGAAGATGTAGTCAAAGACCTAATGCCTTTGCTAGTCAATGTTTTAGAATGTTTAGATGTATCCTATACAGAAAATCAAGAACGCGAAGTTGAATTAGAATTATTAAGGGAGGATAACGAACAGCTAGTTACACAATATGAGAGAGAAAAGCAACTGAGAAAAACGTCTGATCAGGTAAAATTCTTTTTCTAATTTTATTTTTATTTCCTGTTCTTAACGAATGCTATTATTTTCTATTACAAAATGTGTACGTATTGTTATTTAAAAAATGAGAAATTTTTTATTGTTCATCAGAAATTGCTCGAGCAAGAAGATGTTGCAGAAGATGAAAGGAAAGAATTATTATCAAGAATTGACAGTTTAGAGTCAATTGTAAGAATGTTGGAGCTGAAAACAAAGAATTCGCAAGATCACGGTACAATTGCCAATGGTTCTTCCAGTACATCCTCTCTTAGCACATCTTTTCACAGTAGAGTAGAATAATTCTTTTTTTTTCTTTTTGTTTTCATCATATATATGATTTTACAATGGATTACAGATCTCATGGTATTTGGATCAATTGATAAATACTTCATATCATACGTTTTTATGTATATTCTTTTAATTACATTGCATGATTTTTATCCTATTGTGTTATTTCTAAAGTACTCTTTATATTTCTTCGTTATTGTATATAATTTATTATCGTCGTTAATAAAATAGTTGATAGTTAATTTTATTTTATATTATATTTTATTTATATAAGAATTTCTTTTTTTACATCCTATAGTAGACAGCAGCAATGTGTTTTGTCCTTTTATCAATCAGTCTTTATATATTATTCTTTAACAATATTTTATTTCTGCTTTAGTTGTTCGTCTCGAAGAAAAGGAAACAGAGTTAAAACGTGAATACGCCCGCCTACATGACAGATATACAGAATTATTTAAGACACATGTAGATTATATGGAAAGAACAAAAATGTTGGTTGGTAGTACGGAAAGATTAGAAAATGCAACTGGCGGTCGTGGTCCATCAAGATTGCCTTCTCTTGGTTTAGCTCACATGTCTAGAAGTTCTGGTCCTTTAAGTTATGGATTTCAAAGTTTAGAAGCAAGTATAAATGCAGAAGAACCTCAAGATGAAAGCCCACCAAATGCTGCAAATTTAAGAACTGAAATGTTGGATAGTAGTAGTGAAGCTGCAATAGAAACCTCTGATAAAAGTCAATTAACAGATCAGCCTGAACAAGAAAATAAGACTACTGCAATTTCCAGACGTATGTTATCATAATATTTGAAATAGATTATTGTTTTTATTGTATATATATATATACATACACATACACATCTTCTTTTTTGTTATCATTTAATTATAGATGAAAGTCCTGAGACTGAATTGCCACCACCACTGATAACACCGACGACACCAAGTGGAATGGAGAAATTAGCTACAACACCAAGTGGTGGTAGAAGTAAAACTGAAAGAGAACAAAGAAGTGGCAATACATTGTATCAGGAACTTAGTTTCCAAGATGCAGATGCATTAGGTGAAATGGATGAAGGTGCAGATATCACAGGTAAAAACGCATATAAATTTTCGAATTTTATACTCATAATACGTGTTTGTAATTAACTTGTGATTGTTATATTCATAGGTAGTTGGGTCCATCCTGGTGAATATGCATCATCGGGTACGTTTAACAAAAAGATTACAAATCAATATAAATTTGGTTATGTGTGTTTATTCATTATCTAAATTCTAACAATAGTAAAGTATCAAAGCTCTTTAACTATAAGGCATTTTCATGTTCTGATAACACATTTACACTATGAAACAGTATAAAGATGATTATTATAATCTTATCAAAGTAAATAACTTTTACTCAAATCTATATCATTTGAGGACATAAGATTTATTTTCAAACTTTCTACTCTAATTAAGAACTTTAATAATAGAAGTATTATTTCCTAATATGTCTGGATGTTTCATCCATCGCTTGCCTTTTCACACTATGCTGACTTCTACTGAAACTCTGATGAATGATGCATGCAATATATAATCTAATCACGCAGTCAATGACAACTTTTATGGTAAGCTATTTATCTTTTTTATCTATCTTATATTCACATTTAGAAAGATATATTAGGAAAAATTATTTATATGTTAAAAGTTTCTTTCATTAACACAATATTATGTAATATTTTTACTAAACGCTTTTTTATAATATTAAATTTTATATGTAAACTAATATATAATCTATATTCATACTTGAAATAATATTTTGTACTCTTTAGGAATGGGAAAAGAAGTGGAAAATCTTATTATGGAAAATAATGAATTACTAGCTACAAAGTAAGCTATCTTATATTATTGAAAAAGAAAATAATTTAATAGAAAACAATGGTTTCATTATTGCATTTTAACTTTCAGGAATGCTCTTAACGTAGTTAAGGATGATTTAATAGTTAAAGTGGATGAACTGACTAGGTAATTAATTTAGATTATTTTAACTTTTGATTTTTTTTATTTATTTTTTCTTTAACTAATCATTTACTTCCTTCAGCGAGCAAGAAATATTACGCGAGGAAGTTCGTGGTTTGCAGCAAACTAAGGATCGCTTACGTCAACGTGTTGCGGCACTTGAAGAAGAATTAAAGAAAGTGAAAGAGGATGCTGAAGCTGTCGCAAAAGCAGCGAAGAGCGATGACGAAGAGGACGTGCCTTTAGCTCAAAGAAAAAGATTTACAAGAGTGGAAATGGCCAGAGTTCTCATGGAAAGAAATCAATATAAGGAAAGATTTATGGAGCTTCAAGAAGCTGTTAGGTGGACTGAAATAATTAGAGCAAATAAAATTGATCCTTCCAATACATCAGGAGGAAAAGGTTCACAATTTTGGAAGTTGTTAGTATCAGATAAATAAGAGATCAATATAAATATGTATAATAAGAGATAAGAAAACAATGAATCTTTTCGTCTCTTTTCTTTGTAGTTTTAGTAGTCTCTTCACAACAACTGATCGTGGGAATTTAGTTCGTGGAACACATACCTTACCTCATATTCGCTATAGTGCACCAACGAATCAAGTTGTTCCAGCCGTGAGCACCATGCGTAAACACACGTTGAAAAATCGCCATGACTTTCTCGACCAAGGAGACACCATGTGAGAAATCAATCCTATTCTATATACATGCACCTTGATGTTATGTCAATCTGACATCACAGCCTGCCTGATTTTTATCTGTTATTTAGATACAAATTTATTTATTGAGTATTGAGCTTTATACATCATAAAACATCAATCTTAATCTGTGATTTATCGCGCAATGAAAGTTTTTAGTGCAAATGCACACAATTATGGAGCTTAATTTATATATAGATATAATATATATATATATATATATATATATATATATATATACATATATTTATGAATATATATACATGTATATATATACATATATGTATATACATATACATATATATACACATAAAAATATACACCACATATATATATATATATATATATATATATATATATATATACTTTGATACTGTTATATATCAAAGCTGCCATAATAATTACTTTTAGTAAAATTCTTTTTATAGAAGTTTTTGGAAAAATAATCTCTTCTAAATGGGAAATAATTATTATAGAATGAATTGCGGTCATCTTTCCAGATTAGAATCCTCTTTGGTCTGTTGGGATCCATAATGTTTTCTTACCTCTTACAAATAGTCTTGATTGCTCTTAAAAGACGTGAGTCTTCTTTGCATAATTTAGAATTTAAACTGACCAATTTGAACGTACTATTGCTGCTAACACATTATCGTGTTCTGTTTCCCCTTTTACATTCATTGATTAATTATCTTGAGCAATAAATTTTTGAAATAAATTTTGACTTAAGATATCAATGGTTTTATACGAAAGAGCTTTATATTTCGTACATATATTACTTTTTTTCTCTCTCTGTTTGCTATATTTTATCCCTTCTCTAAAGTCTAATTTCCTAGTCTTCATATACAAGTAACATATTTGTAAAGTACATATACCGATTTTTATGTGATTTACATTTAATAAAATAACTTGCAAATGATAAAAGTATAATAACTAATGAGATAAATTGACTGTTACCTTTCTGAAATATGCTTGAAAAGCTGTAGTTTTGTAAATAAGAGTTTGTATATTTTTTGGAAAACTGATAATATATTCGATCATTATTGATCGATGAATAAATGAAGTTATGAGTATGTTAAACTTGGCTTTTATTTCGATGTCGTTACTTCGCTTTTGTCTCATTATTCGGGTTTTCTTGCCTCACCTTCATGGCGTTATCAAGAGATTCCTGGTTTTTCTGGCTTTCATTGGGGTGCTTATTGGTCAGCAGGTAAATCTGTTCTGCTATATTCCTAACTTTTCTGCTTTGATACCTGTATTCTGATTTTGTGAGAGATGGTCCTTGGCATGAATAATGATTCCAAGAGAATATTTTCTTTCATTTTTTCTTTAATTTTAAAATTCGTTCAAATAAGGAATGAAAAAAATTGGGACATGCTCACATAAAAATAATGTATAATATTGAAATACTAAAAGTATTTCAACATAAAACATAGGAAGAAATGTTAGTAATAAAATGAATCTTGGTAAGACCATATATTTGAAGACAACAAATCTGAAATTAGACATTTTAAATCATTCAATTCCTCATTCCCTTGCATTACGCTTGTTTAAATTGTTACATTTAAAATAAATATATTGTGCATTTAAAACGTACTTTACAGATCTTCTGAAAAGCTCGTTGCCCGCCGAGCAAACGAACGAAGAGAACAATATCGTCAAGTCAGGGCACACGTTAGAAAAGAAGACGGTCGATTACAAGCTTATGGATGGAGTTTGCCAGGAAAACCAATAGCACCAGTAAGACAACCTGTACCAGTACCAGTATATTGTAGGCCTCTTCAAGAAACAGAACCAGGAATGAAAGTGAGTATACTGTTTTAATATTTAATAAAGAATTTATTGTTTTTTTTTTTGTCCAGATTTTCGAAACATTAACAAACTTTTTTTATATAGATTTGGTGTGGAGCTGGTGTAAATCTAACTGGAGGCAAAACACCAGATGGTGGTTGTATGATTGGAGGAAGTGTATTTTATGCAGCTGAAGCATCAGAAACAAATACGACTAAAACAGAAGCTGAAGATGCGGTTGAACATTTAGACAATGAACTTCAAGAAAATGAACAACGTAGATTGGAGGCAGAACAATTGGAACAGAAACTTAGTTCCTTGGTCTGGATTTGCACATCGACTCAAAAGATGTCAAAAGTTACAGTTATAGATGCCAATAATCCAGCAGATATTTTAGAGGTTTTCAGTGTTTGTCAAGGACATTTACTTTCCATTGCTAGTGTACCTGGTGCCATGGAAAGTGATTATCCTAAAAACTTGAAGGAGAATTCGACATATAAACTTAATAATAAAAATGGTGATAACATAGATAGTAATCATGATGAAGCGGTCATAATCGAACATATTGATCAGAGCGAACAGAAAAAAATCCAAGAAGCAACGACTTCTATCGAGAACAATAAACAGGAGAATGGTAATTCTGTCGAAGAACAAAGTAATGAAACTCTAGAAAAAACAAAAGATACGGATCAGAGTTCGAGTGCCGGACCCCAAAGTTTGGAAAGTGTAGATAGCGAAACAGCAAATTTAGGAAAGATTTATTTTATTAAATGCAATTCAGAAGTAGTGAACGATGAATTAAATTGCAAAGAAGATAAAAACGAGGAAGACGAAAATAAGGAAATAGAGGAAAGTACACCTATCGAAAAAATGTCATCAATACAACCAACCATGTGGTTAGGAGCTCAAAATGGTGCTGTTTTTGTACACTCGGCTGTTGCCAAATGGTCTGTTTGCTTGCATTTTGTAAAATTAAAGGATGCAGCTGTGGCTATCGTGTATGTAAAATATTAAATATTACTTGTATATTATTTACATGTGATAAAATTACCTATATAATTTGCTTATAATCAAACTATTTATTTATTTTTTTTTTTTTTTTTTTTTTTTTTTTTTTTTTTTTTATGTTATTTTATAGGCACGTTCAAGGCCGCGTTTTAGTTGCTTTGGCCGATGGAACTGTAGCTTTGTTCCGAAGGGGCCCAGATGGTCAATGGGACCTTTCTCAGTATCATGTTATTACTTTAGGAAGCCCACAACACTCGATCAGATGTATGACCGCTGTCAGTGGAAAAACAGTATGGTGTGGATATAGAAACAAAATCCATGTGATAGATCCTATTAGAATGACTGTTGAAGTAAGCATTTTGAAACAATTTGTTTTATTTAATGAAGAATAAATAAACGTATAAAATAATGCAATGTTTCAGTGCACTGTCGATGCTCATCCTAGAAGAGAGTCACAAGTGAGACAATTGGCATGGCTAGGCGAGGGCGTTTGGGTTAGCATTCGATTGGATTCAACATTAAGACTCTATCATGCACATACTTATCAACATCTACAAGATGTTGATATAGAACCTTATGTCAGTAAAATGCTGGGAACAGGGAAACTCGGATTTTCTTTTGTACGAATCACAGCTTTATTAATTTCCTCAAATAGGTTGTGGATTGGTACTGGAAATGGAGTGATAATTTCAGTACCACTATCCGAAAGTGCGTTTATATAAAAATAATCTTTTTATAGATTAATACGTTGTATTTATATGATCTATTTATATATTATATTATATACAATTTTTATAGGTGCAGGCGGTTCAATGGCAGTATCCAGAGTTCAAACGGGAGCTAATAAAGGTGATGCACCAGGAATTGGTGTTAGAGTCTTTGCATCGGAACGAGGCGTTGCAGTTGGAAGCTTTATACCGTATTGTAGTATGGCTCATGCTCAACTAAGTTTTCATGGGCACAGGGATGCCGTAAAAATGTTTGTCGCTGTACCTGGTAAGTTTACGTATCATGGCGTTGTTAATTCAAAAATTTTTTAATACATAAATCTTTTAGGCCACGGTGGTCAAAGTGCAGCAACCGATGGTTCACAGCCTGCGATGCTTGTATTATCAGGGGGCGAAGGTTACATTGATTTTAGAGTCGGTAAGTAAGCATTACCAGATTTATCAAGTACTTAATATATAATAACGTAAGTCTTTTTTAACTATCATAAGTATGTCAAAATGTAATGTGTGATGGTGACAATTTTAGCAGAAGAAGCAGAAGACGAAAGTGATGTGGCAACTCATCTAATAGTTTGGCAATTGGTCAGGTATGCCCCCAGAGAGAGAAAAAAAGCAAAAAAAAAAAAAATAACAGAAAAAAAATGAAAAAATAAAACAAAAAAAAGAAAATATTTTTATTTCAGCATATGTTAATATTCGTATTAATAACCCTCGGTTACGAAGACCTATACTAACAGAACATTCCTTTCTTCTGTTGCACTATATAACGAAATTTGACTAACATTTGACTGGCTGGCTTCATATTTATCCATTACCGATTAAAAAGTGTGTTGTATTATAAATGATCTTTCATAAATTTTAAACGTCATGATAAATTGCTTATGAACGTATAGCAAAATCTGTTGGCTTCACTTTAAAAAAAATTATTATCACTATTTTTTTGTAAAGAACTATATAGGATCAATTATATATCTGTTGCCTTTATTCTCTGGGGGTGGTCCTTTCCAGCTGACATGTATTTATTGTATTATATGAACGAAAACTGATATTTGCACTTTCCTTATATATTATAAAAGAAAGAAATTAATTAATTGTCACCCGAAATATTTACCAAATTTTTAGGTGATGGAGAAGAAACAGAAGAGAGTATCGAACGGTCTAATGCTATAATAGCAGCCAATGCTGACGAACATGGTGAACAAAGTCATCTTATCGTTTGGCAAGTCCAGTGTCCGATACCGATGCCCAGTTAGCCTATGAAATGGGAAGACAACTTCATCATGGTGCACGGATAGCTTATGTCTTAATAATGTTTGGTCAACAAATCCCCATATGTTGGAAACAAACAAAAAGTCAATGAATGATATTTGTTGATTCATGAAAGAAAAAGAAAAAAAAAAAATATGCGGTCGTAACATAACTTTAAAAATAATATGATTTCGTACAGCAGTATAAGGAAAAGCGTTTTAAACAATAATAAGTAACATTTTGCGATAAACATATAAGATCTCTGCATGTATTGCATTTACTCTGCTTCTACGTTGAGTAATCTAGGAGGAAGGGGAAGGAAAAATATATATATATTATATATATATATTTACTGAATTTGAAGTAACTTAAACAAATTTTATAAATTTCG
The DNA here is from genome assembly GCF_910589235.1 of Vespa crabro. Taxonomy (NCBI): domain Eukaryota; kingdom Metazoa; phylum Arthropoda; class Insecta; order Hymenoptera; family Vespidae; genus Vespa; species Vespa crabro. Next base: position 6,117,929 of record NC_060959.1, read on the forward strand.
AGATGTTCTTAGAATTAAATGCTTATCCCAATATGTTTCGGCATTTCCTAATCTGTTGTAGTTGAATCGAATTATTCTAATAATCGTATGCACTTATCACGGAATAACGTCGATTTTTATTTCACATAAGTTATTTCATATAAGGAATTATATGTTGTTAAATGTATATGAAATAAGTAACTGGGTAATCACGTTAAAAAAAAAAATTACATTAGATAGAATTAAAAAGGGAAAGAAAAAAAACGTTGGGCATTAAAAGGGCACTAAAGTTATAATGTTCTTGCCATAAATCGATGCGACGAACAAACAATAAGAAATAAAATCTAATGAATTTGGAAATATTGCCGTGACATAGTTATTCATATATCGCGTTCTAAGCATTGTTTCACTATAAAAGTCAAATGGGATAAGTGGTGCAATTAACTCAGGCAGAATTTAGTTATAGATTTATAATTTACTGCGTCTTTTAATTCATTTTACTTCTACAAAAAAAAAAAAAAAAAAAAAAAAGAAAGAAAAGAAAAAACGAAGAAGAAGAAGAAGAAGATGAAAGAAAGATGGAAGAAGAAGAGAAGAAAAAAAAAACGAAAGAAAATATACATCATATATAATCTATTTGTTATTATTTGCGAATGAACTTCACGAAATCATCTTTTACGATTGTTCATAATTTCGACGGATTTAAATCAACCAATTATGTAAATATTATAACCATTTTTATAGCGCAAATAGGAACGTAATTATTTAATTATTTATTGACGGAAATAATGAATTATAATTTCAATAAGAAAATTCTTTCTTTCCGTCTTTTAAAGCTTTACGTTCTCTTCAATATACATACGTATATTACCAAAGACATGGATCTATTTGTTATGTCTGTCTATTTATCTATCTATCTATCTACCTATGTATCTACCCATCTATCTACCTATCTATCTATCTATCTATCTATCTATCTACATTTTTCTTTCTTTGCGTTGTCAGTGATTCAACGTTCAAATTCTCGTTTCTATAAACAATTTAGACGTTAGGATCGACTGAAGGTGAAATCTTTTTAGTAATTAGTTTTATTTTTTCTTGAGCTCTATTCACAGCCATTTAAAACTTATGAAATTTTATAATTGCCTACGTTATTATCGCGAACGCGACGATTAAGAGGATGAAGATTGTGCGTAACTGTGAGAGCTCGCTTATAATAACGAGCTCAGATCTGTACCTGGCTCAGCTGAAGCTGCAACGACATTAATAAAGAGTTGCAAAAATAAAAATGTGTATACGACTTTTTTTTTGTTTTTTTTTTTTATTTTAATTTTTTTTTTTTGTTTTATGTCTTTTCTCATAGATTCTCTCGTATTTGTCCTTCGCAAAATATGGAAAAAAAAAAAAAAAAGAAGGAAAAAATGTATTTATTTATTTATTTTTTCTTTTCGATTTCAACAATGAATCTAACGGAACCGATCGAGAATTTTTCTTGCCTAACTTCAATAAAAGCAATAAAATTTATGATTGAAAAAATTTCTGTTCGATCGAGCGAAAAGATAGAACAAAAGAACTAAAGAACACATAAGTAATATTAAATGACAAGGTTAGGTTATGTATATGTATATTTATCATGTTAAAGATAATACGTATTTGATATATTACCAAGTGGTTAAAAGCTCTAAAAGAAAAAAAGGAAAACAATAAATAAAATCGTGATAACCGCATTGATAACATTCTATATGGATTACATATAATTATATAGATCGTGTATGAGAGTAAGGAATTATATAAATTCTTTATTATTGATTCATAAATTTCATTTTTTTCTAATCAACTCCAATTTGCAAACATATTTACATTTGTTTATATCAATATCATCGAATGATTGATTTCAATTATCATCAAAAAATATTTTCTAGTCTCTCTCTCTCTTTCTCTCTTTCTTTCACCGGATTAACTCATATCTTCGTATCTTCATCGAATTTTGAATTGATTCGCAATTTGTTGAATATTTGAAATAAATATTATCGGAATGATCGAGTAAATTTTTCATTTTCAGCAGCCTTCGAAATAAAACGAAAAACATAATAACGAAAACCGAAAGGTTCGTCCTTGATCGTAGAGGCAAAAAAAAAAAAAGGAAAAAGGAAAAGAAAAAGAAAAAGGGGAGAGGAAAAACCGGGAAAAAGAAAAGATTTAATCCGAAAGAACGCTCCAACGAAAGAAAAAAGATGGAGACACGGTCGAATGCCGCTAAAAAAATAGTAACAAAACGAAGAAGGATGGCGTGATTATTGAAAAAAAAAAAGGAAAAAGAAAAAGATAGAGAAAAAGATTAAGCAAAAAGAAAAATTAATTGACTGAATGCTAAATAATAACTTTGTATCATTCGTTCGCGCCCTCCCGAGAACGTGTTGCGTGTCATGGCGTAAAGTTTCTCCCTCATTTTTCTACCAATCGCGTGGCGACGTAGGTGATAAAAACACGTTGTCATCGTTGCCAGTCAGTTTTCGTTCTTGGTATCGCGAAGAACGTTGGTCGTTCGGTAATACGTTTCTCACTAGAAAACAATTTTGCATTACAACATCGCTTGAACGATCTCATCGATATTATACAACCGATAAATCCTGCGAAGATTCGAAGGACGATAAAATGGAAGCCAAGAAAAGAGATCCTGCTTCGGAACAACTCAATAATTATAAGAAAAATTTAAAGGTACCATCCTAAACGAATTCAAATTTTCACTCTTCGATCTATATAAAATGTATCCTCTTCATGATCATTGCAAGTTGTTGCTGTTTTCTACAATTTTTATTTTCTTTGTCTTTCAGATATGACCTCCATTTTTCCTAGCGTCTAGTTTCTTAGAGTTTCTCTCTCTCTCTTTCTCTATCTCTTTCTCTTTCACTCACTCTCACTCTTTCTTCTTACTTTCTTTATTTTCCTTTCCACTTTTTTTCTCTTCTCATCTCTCTTTTATGTTTCGTAAGATTTACTCCATCTCGTTGGACTAATGAATACTTGTTATATTGTATAATATATGTATGTACATATATATATGTATATATATACATATGCGATATATGTCACGATAAAAAGAGAAAATTAGAACTTGGACGATTCCGTGTAGGACGTCAAATAGATACATACGACTACGATTATGATTTAGTTCACGTTAATACATATAGATATATTATTACCTCTTATATCGCACACACTGATGTTTATTTACTTTGTTTATATTTATTTACTTCCGCGTTGGACATAATATTTTTTATGAATTTGTTCGATCTTAAAAATGCATCGCGGTAATTGCACGCGCAATCGAATAAAATTGAAATTATTGGTAAATTTTGTTTGCATTTAATACGTATCTTGTTATAAATTTAAAATTATACAATTATTCAATTAGTTGGTTCAACTGATAACATGAATGAACATGTAATACATGAAGTAACATGAAAATATATATACACATATTTTTTCATCGTCATATAAAACGTGAATATTTGAAAAAACCTTTAAATAATTTTCTTTATGATAACGACTTCTTTTTAACTCTCTTCACCGTATCAGTAATATTAGAAAGAGTGTTTTTTCATACCTAAAAATAGAATAAAAGAAAGAGAGTTAGATATGTATATGAATGGGCGTATATGCTATATACATATTTATGACACGACAATTTAGTTAAATAATAAATGTATTTATCGTATTTAATGGGGAGCATCATCAATTGAAAACAAATAATTAGCAATATTTGTTGGTATATAATTTCTTTAACTTTTTTTTTTTTTCTTTCAAATATATGATAAATTTCTTAAAACCACTATACTTATATGCGATAAAAAAGAATCGATAATACTTCATAAATCTACTTTGTGTACAAAAAAATATCTCTTTGCTAAGTTATGCATTATGTTTCGTATTTTTTAAATTTTTGTAACATAGAAAGAATAAAAGAGAGAGAGAAAGAAAGAGAGAGAGAGAGAGAGAGAGAGAGAGAGAGAGAGAGAAGAGAGAGAGAGAGAGAGAGAGAGAGAGAGAGAGAGAGAGAGAGAGATTAAAATTCACAGTATATCAGAAAATTATTATACAGACGTAAAATCTTTTTTAGTAAATATTTCTCCACAATCCAGTTTGAACATATTTCCTAATACAATTATTACGCATGCAAATATTAAGTATTATATTCTAGTTTTATGCTAATTATGTTACGTCACGTATACAGATAAAAATTAATGATATGAAAATTGTCACAACTTCCCTGTTTTTCTTTATTTCCTTTTTTGAAAAATTCCATTTTAATAAAACTGAAACGATAATAATAGTTTTTTCCTTTTTCTTCTTTTTTTTTTCTTTTTCTTTTTTCTAAGGAAGAAAAATGTAGCTGACTGTTTTTTATCGATCGAAAATATGAATGTATGTATGTGTTCTATACGTATTCATATGTATATTGAATAATCGAACATAAATAAATAAATACATAAATTCGAACTCTCACAACAACGGACGTTGAATTTTTATCTAATTGTTATATCGCATGAAATATTATGTCAGAAATAGAAAAGGGAAGGAAAGTAAAAAAGAAAACGAAAAAAATAAGAAATAGAACAAAAAGCAGAAGGAAAAAAACGATTGCGACTATTACATTCGAAGTGAGAAGTATGTTGCCATGCGAGAGAACGGAATATCTTTTTGAAAGTAAAAATGAATAAATAATATCGTTTCGTATCGCAGGATAATCCGATAATCAAGAAAAAGGTTCATAGAAAAATAACATGAAAAGAAAATCAATAAAACTTATACGAGTGGATTATCGCGTTCTTTCTACCTCATAGTTACTTTTAAAAGATAATATTGACTCGGAATAACTTTGTTTATTTACGTAATAAATTTTATGGAAATGTTGCTAACATATTCCAACAATTTATGTTTATATGTATCTATGTACTTTATAGATATACGCATTTATTATGTGCACACACACACATGCACTCACGCATGCGCATACGTGTGTATATATATATATATATATATATATATATATATATATATATATATAAATATATTGAATGTAAGTTCGAGCACTCACAAGTGTACTTTGACGGACTTTGTATCTTTATCTACTTACATATATATACATATATGTATATTTATATGTCGCATTCACAAATCACACTGTGCGGACATTATACATTATTTTAAGACCCTATTTCGTTTTTACATATTGAGAAGCTTTTAAAAGTAATCGATTATGATGAATTTCACTGAAAGTTTCCATCTATACGTTGCGTGATCGAACACAAATATTACGTAGAAAATTTTACAAATAATATGAGCTCAAATTAAACCGTATGATTCATAATGATTATGGCAACGATGATGAAGAGATAGAGAATGTAAAGCTAACATCGTAATTTTCCTATTTATTTTCGTCATCGTTACTCGTTGCTACAGATAATAGATTTTAATGATACGCTATTTTTTTCTTTTTTCTTTTTTTTCTTTTTTTTTTCCTTTTTTTTTCTTTGTTCATTTCACTTAGGTCATTGCTTCATTATGTGTCTATATATAAATAATTAGATTTTCTAGATAAATCTGCAATTGGTTTTAATGCAATTTTGTATTTCATTTATAATATGTAGAACAACGTTCTATATATTGTTTACGAACTTGAGATTAGAAAAATACTTTTTTATCTAGTTTTATCGCTTACCTACTTAAAAATAAAATTCAACGATTTCATCGAAAAAAAATTTTATAAGATATCGATTATGAAAAATAAATAGAATCAATCGTGTAAGCAGGATTTCTCTTATTTAATTTCATTTAAATTATCTATCTATTAGCATATTCTCTAAATAAACAGATGAAATAATATCTCAGATATGTGGGATGATAATCGAATGAAGTCAATTTTTAAATTGATTAGATAAAACTGTCATTCATAAAATATTTCTCTTGCGAAATATATAATAAAATTTTCTATTTAAAGCAAGATTTAAGATACGTCCTTGATTTGTATAAATACATTTTTTTTTTTATATACATTTTTTCATGTATATATAATCGATAGAAAAAGAATTATAAAAATCGAGGACGTTTTTTTTTTTAAATTCAACTAATTTTCTCTAAGTACTATGTAAAAAAAATAGCCAAATAACATATTTATTTATAAATAACAAGTGTATAATTTAATTAAAAAAAAAAAAAAAGAAAAGCATGTATTTTACGATTAATTAAATGTCCAAACTTTCTTCTTTTCTCTTCTCATTGTTTTTTTTTTTTTTTTTTTTAAGATCTTACGATTTCGAATCGTTTCTAACTTCCATAGTTTATGATATTAAAGTATTCTTCTACGGAAATGCAGCGAGTATGTAATAATCCGTCTTTATACGCCAATGAATTAACATTTGTCAAATTTGTATTCAGCTTGTATAACCACAAGATATAATTCATAAAAAAATTATATGAATGAGATATAAGAATATTTAAACGATACTATTCTATTGAGAAATTTTATATAACACAAATTGACATACTTATAAAATTCATATTATTGAAATATAATTATTTTGTTTGTTTGTTTGTTTGATTGCTTGTTGTTCACTTATTTATATTATTTTTTTTTTTTCTATCGAAAAAAAGGGTATACCAAGTCTATTATTAACCGGTAGTGGATCTATCATCGCCAACAAAAAAGCTAGTCTTACGGCCGGACCACATGGACCAATATTGTTGCAAGATTATGTTTATCTCGATGAGATGTCGCATTTTACAAGAGAAAGAATTCCGGAACGTGTGGTGCACGCTAAAGGAGCCGGTGAGTTATATACTTTTCAAAGTTAATTAATGATCGGATTGATAAATCAAAAAAAAAAAAAAAACAATATATATATATAAAAAAATGAAAAAAAAAATGTTTTAAATCAACGAAAGAAGAAAAAGTATAATACATAAAATAAAATAATAAAGTTCGGCTTGATTAAAACAATGGAAAATATTAATGTACTTGTTTAATCATTTTCTCCTTTAATTATTTGTTATATAAATAGTATTTCAATAACGAATGAATTGATCGAAGTTGATTCGTTTAAAAATATGAAATATATTAGAAACGTATCGATCGAAGTATAAATTGTATTCTTTTTTAAGGCGCTTACGGATATTTCGAAGTAACACACAATATAACGAAATATTGCAAAGCAAAAATGTTTTCCGTAATTGGAGAGAGAATACCGATTGTCGTGAGATTTTCTACCGTAGGTGGGGAAAGTGGTTCGGCTGACACGGTCAGGTAAATGCACACGCTACTATTGTTAAGCTCAAATATAAAAACCAAATGTTATATCCAATAAAATTAACAAAGTATAATTGAGAAATACATATATCGTTTTTTTTTCTTTTTCTTTTTCTTTTTTGATTTGGAAAGAAAAAAAACATGAGAGAATAATTCATGAGAAAATTTCTTAAGGCCTTCCCACGGATATATCGAAAGATAATAACAATGTTAATCATCAAGTATAATAGATCGTTAAATTTAGTATTTATAATTCATCGTACATGTACAGAGTTCGCAAAGAAAAAATCATTAAATATGGAACAAAGAATGTTAAATATATATATATAAATAATGATTCATGTAATTACAATATGACGCTATTAAATGATACTTTACTTTTTTTTTCTTTTGATACTGATAGAATCAACGATCTTGATCAGGAGAACAATAGCAATCGTTATTAATTAATTTCTTTATTTTTTTTTTTTTTATTATTTTATTTTATTTTTTTTGTTTTTTTTTGTTTTTTTTTTTTTTTTTTTTTATTAACAGAAGTCGATTTGCTTCGAAGTAGCAAACGAACCTTCCTGTTTCATCGAACATTTCTTTCGATTGCAGAGATCCACGTGGATTCGCAATTAAATTTTATACCGAAGAAGGTATATGGGATTTAGTTGGTAACAATACACCTATATTTTTCATCAAAGATCCTCTTTTTTTCCCAAGTTTTGTCCATACCCAGAAGAGAAATCCTGCGACCCATTTGAAGGTTTGTATCGAAGATTTGATATAAGATAATATTATTCGAGTCATTTTTGATCCATATAGTTGATCCGAATAGTTTGCAATGATACGTTTGAATCCAACATCATATTTAATCGAAAGAAATGTGAATAAAATGAACTAAAGATTGGAATTGTAACTTTTTTTTCGTTATTTCTTGTTATCATTTTTTTTTCGTCAAGGATAAATGATCCGATCGAACACGATAGGATATATTTTTTTTTTTTTCCTTTTTTCCTCGAACAATTTACTTTTTTATACGCGCTGTTAAAACCATTAATATGTATTCCATTCTTTTATTTTTTTTCTTTTTCTAGGACTATGATATGTTCTGGGATTTTATTTCATTGAGACCAGAATCTACGCATCAGGTTCTGTTCCTTTTTTCTGATCGTGGTATTCCGGATGGTTATCGTCACATGAATGGTTATGGATCGCATACGTTTAAAATGTTGAATGCTTACAATCATATGGTTTACTGTAAATTCCATTATAAGGTATTTTTTCTTTGGGTTATTACATTAACATTAGTTTCAATTAAAGATATGAAATACAAATTTTTTAATTACTTTCAGACCAATCAAGGAATTAAAAATCTTTCAGTCGATAAAGCGGCAGAATTAAGCTCGTCCGATCCGGATTATTCAATCAGAGATCTATACAATGCTATAGCTAAAGGACGTTATCCATCTTGGATATTTTATATACAAGTGATGACCGAAGAACAAGCGAAGAATTTCAAATGGAATCCGTTTGATGTTACAAAAGTAATAATACTTTTCATTATCATTAAGAATTCGTTTATTATTTCGAACATATTATATTAACGAATGATATTCGATTAAAACAGGTATGGCCACAAGAGCAATATCCATTGATTCCTGTGGGTAAATTTGTATTAGATCGAAACCCAAATAATTATTTCTCTGATGTGGAACAGATAGCATTTGATCCGGCTCATTTGATACCTGGTATAGAACCAAGTCCAGATAAATTGTTGCAAGGTCGTCTTTTCGCTTATGGCGATACGCAAAGATATCGTCTGGGTCCGAATCATCTTCAATTGCCTATCAATTGTCCTTACAAGGTAATCATTTATAACGTTTTACGCGTTAATGTAAATTGTTTGTCTATTGATATATAATTGAGAGATACACATATATCGTGTTCTATCTGTAGAATATATCAACGATGAATTATCAGAAAGACGGCTCGATGGCTATAAACAATCAAGATGGTGCACCTAATTATTATCCCAATAGTTTCTCCGGACCAAAAGAATGTCCCGCTCTACGTACACCGCCGATTAGCGTTAAAGGTGATATTGATCGTTACGAGCCAGTTGACGAAGACGATTTCGGACAAGCTACGTTATTCTGGAGGAATGTACTTGATGACGATGCTAAGTCCAGATTGGTAGAGAACCTAGCAAACCATTTAAAGAATGCTTCCTTGTTCATAGTTGAAAGGGCGGTGAAAAATTTCTCTCAAGTTGACATCGAATTGGGAAAGAAATTGACCAAAGCTTTACGCGAAGCTGGTGTACCGATAAACATATCTGAACAATCTGCTCGTCTGTAAAAATAATATTTTACACAATTTTTTCTACTTATTCAATAATTTTAAGATTACTTTATACTTATATACTTATTACATATGTTTCGCTCAAAAAGCGAATAAATATATATTATTTTTTCTCTCGATATATTGCTTTACGTACAGGTATTTGACTTTTATTTTCTTTTTTTATTCTTTAATTAAATAGATCGTCATATAAAACAATTAGTAAGAATGTATTCCTTTCAGATATTATATCCTGCAATCTCCGCACACTTCTATATCCATATGTAAAATGGGTTATATATTGATAGGTGCTTATTGATAGGCGACGTTATTTTCATGAAAGCTAACTTATGATAAAAAAATATTTCCTCTCCATATCCTCCCCTCCTTTCTCTCTCTCTCTCTCTCTCTCTCTCTCTCTCTCTCTCTCTTTGAAGGAATAAACACGAAGATAAGAACGATAAAAAAAGAAAAATTAAAATATTTCGATTAATCACATTCGATCAGTAAATATTATTTTACTGATACACGAGATCGCGATTTCACCATATGACAACGCCTTCTTATCTCTTCACTAGTGATTATAACTGTCTCGTATATATGTATTACGAAATTATTGGATATTTAAGTCTTATAATATAATTATAATGAGATAGATGATGTAAATCATCTATTGAATAACTTAAAGGTTTTAATTCCATTTGATATCTAATGTTATCATATTGCGCGATCGTACTCTGAATATATGATCATATTTTAATCGTATTTTTAAAGATACATCAAATTTGCACATGTGAAAGAAATAAATTAAAGAGAAAATTGAGTATGACTATAAGATTGAAAAAATTGTTTATCCATAAGAGAAAACTCATCTATTCATAGAAAAAATCGAACAAAATTAGTCATAAAAATTAAAATATCGACCAGTTTTATATAGACAATGTTGACAAATAAAACGAGGAGAAGTATAGAAATACACATATATTACTTTTACTGTAATTGGAAATTTCTTTAATATTATTTTTGAAGATCAACAGATTGAAAATTTATATCTTTACAACCTTGACATTTTAGTCTATACCTTTCTTTTGTTAAAATAACTTAAGAAAGGCGGCAAGGTACCTGATATAGCTAATAATGACGTTAAAGTTATAAGAAATAACATTGTAAAACAATTTTTGTAATACATTGTGACGCCTATTTCTCTTGTTCCTTCGACAATTTTTGTATTTTATATTCGATATAGTTTTTAATCGTTAAGAAAATTTTACCGAACATTTGCAATAACAATAAAATAAATATTTTCTAATAAACAACGGATTAGTTTCAATTGATCTATAAAAATTGTCCTTACATACTGGTGTTATATTTATATAAAGATTTATCTATTTATTTATTGCACCCAATGTTATTATACCAAGAAATTAGATTATATAAAAGATTGAAGAAGACGTTCGTCCCACATTCCACAAATCTATATGCATGTTATTGGTTAGATAAACCGACGATCACTTAAAACTAAGCGATACACATGCGATTTATTTAGTCTATCGAATATTTGGAAAAGTTTCTTCTTTGGAATGATCGAAGGTAATCGATTATTATACCCTAAGTTCGGGGACGGGAAGAAAAGTTTCTGCGAATAGCCTCGTTTATTCGGACGAAACGATTTCGGCTTTTTCGAGTTAACCGATAGAACAACCCTGTCGGCATTTTTAGGGCTCACAGCAGGGTGTTAACTTTGAAGATACCGATGTCAATTTTAGGTCTGAAACTGATACTCGATACACATTCGCTTAGATGAAATCTTCTGATGTCTTGCCGAACTCAACTTCCGTTAAAATGATCTTTTTGTGTATCTACATATATGTTCTATTTAAAAAAATTATCAAAGGAGAACTGCGTGAAATGTGATAAAGTCGAAGTGTTTTGAAAAAGAGATCGTTGGCCTAACGAGGTTCTCTTTTTCTTTTTCTTTTTCTTTTTTTCTTCTTTTCTTTTTTGAGAGGAAATCTTGGGTGGCTTTCTATTCCCACATTTTGAAGGGATACATTTCTCGGCGCTCGCTGCTTTTAATCATCGCATCGGTCGAAGGGCCTAACAGATTTTCTTCCCTATTGTTTCAAGCGAAGCGCCGAAATTCTTTTCTAAAGATAAAAGAATTGCTCCGGTGGATTTGATGACGACGAATCAGTATTCTCGTGAAATTTATTAAAAAAGATTAAAAGAAATATTCTTGTGCATATGATCAAACTCAAATATAATTAGCGAGCTGTCATCCTTCAAAAAATACGATCATGATATTTCGATCATTCGAAGATGAGATTAGGGTATTTTAAATTGGAAATATACTTTTATTTTGCATTTTTTTTTTTTTTTTTTTTTATACAAATATTCTAAAACGAATGATTAATTGATTAACGTTCAATGTCACGATCTTGCAAACGTTCTTTTTTTTTTTTTTTGATTGGATATCGTTGCAATTTCTTGGAAAGTTCCAAAAAGTTATCGACGATCTTTGCAATAGCATTGATTTTTCTTAGAAGATATATTTCTTTGGATACCGCAAATGGCGGTGTATTGTGTGGTTTTATCTTTCAACAGGCTCGTTTGTACCATACGTATCCTGCAGAGACGTGAACGGTCCAATGTCAAAGACTACCGTATCTCCCATTCCGACACAAAGTCGGCCTTGGTCTCGTTCCAATTTCCATCGTGAACCTTTTTCATCTTCAAAGACTAATGAGTTGTCATCGAGTAGCCAATTTGTAAAACGAACGAAATTTTGCACGAATTTTAAGTAACAGTAAGAGTGAAAGTTAAATAAGTGCATATAGAAAAAGACAAGGAGTATAGACAAATTCGATAATCGATATTTAAGCAAATCAATTTACAATTTTAATAAGATATGCCAATATTAGGAATATTATATATTATATGAATTTAAAAGAAAATATGTATCAATTTATATCTTTTATAAAATGTTTTTTTTTTCTTTCTTTCTTTCCTTTCTTCTTTTTTTCTTCTTTTTTTTTTTGTCAGAAATATTTGAAATTTAATTTTTATTCTAATGGTATTAATTTCAAAACTTCCAATATTTAATTAGGTCAAAATTATTTATGGAAAATAAAAAAAAGAAAGAAAAAAAATGAGATTACAGCAACCATATGACTATACCGTCATATCTATACATTTATAACATTTTCCATTAGCTGATGCAATTACAAATACGAATTAATATCTCTATTGAACCGTAATATAATATACTTTAATAAATTATTATATCGTAATAAATTATATTGAGTTTTGTTAAAGAGAAACAAATCCAATAAATCTTTCAAATTTTAATAACTAATTATTTAAAAAACAGAATTTTTCTGTTAACTTAAATCTAATGTATAGACATCATTAAAAGAATAGATTTATTCATAATAAAACATTATTTATAATAAAACTATGATCTTTTTACGCGAGATATTTCTCACGATTGACGAATATCTTTACAACCTCGAAGAAAATTCTCGTTGTGTCCCTTTTTTAACTTTTGCTTTTTCTTCTCGATCTCTCTCTCTCTCTCTCTCTCTCTCTCTTTCTCTCTCTTTCTTTTCCTCTTTATCATTCACCACAGAGACGCAACAGGTCGCACTATGACAGGGGTGTCATTCTCTTCGAATAGAATCGGCATGGGGAGTAAAGCGTTCGGCTCGATTCTTCTTTCCCAAGAGCACAAATTTATGGATCTGGGATCGGCTTCTTTTTTTTTCTTTCTTTCTTTCTTTCGTTTTCTTTCTTTTTCTTTTTTTTTTTTGATGCAGGTACATATACCATCATTCTTTCTTTGCCTTTTACATTCGATACTCGCGCGACTCGCGAGTTTCTTTACGTAATATTTTTCGCGATTTATCGAACGATGGTCGGTTCTTCGACTTTGAAAATTCTCATCTACATTTTTTTTCCTTACTTTTCTCTCTCTCTCTCTCTCTCTCTCTCTCTCTCTCACAATCATTTACGTGTAACCGAGGATACTACCGACCAGTTACGTATATCGATTACTATGCTAACAATCAACCGTTCCTTTCTTTGCAAACGATCTATAAAGAATGAATATCGGGCGCGACTTCGGCTCGTTCTTTTAAACGATCCGGAACGATCCCGCAACTTCTTCCTCGTCGAATGATTAATGAATCCTTTCTCGGTTGCTCATTTGTTTAAACTCACCGAGAGGGAAGGAATAACCGTGCTGTTCTATCATCATCATCATCATTATCATCATCATCATCGTCGTCGTCGTTGTTGTCGCTGGTAATTCTATGTTGGATAGTTCGAAAAATTCGTAGTAATTTAGAAAAAAAGAAATAACAAAAAAAAAAAGAAGAAAAAATACAAAGATAAATGAAAAAAAAAAAACGATTGGATAAACAAATAAAAAAAGAACAAAAAAAGAATCAAAAAAAAGAAAGAAAATTTCCAAGAATCCATTTTTTTTCCGTATAAATACATTATTTATTCGTTCGCCGATGATAAACAAACAAGCTAGGTTTATCTTCCGTCAATAATATATTTATGTCTAAACGCCATTCATTAATTATGTTAAAAGGAAAAGAAAAAAAAAAAAATATACATAGGAAGTAGACCTCGCACGAAGTATTCCTCAACAGGCATTAACAAAATTTGACGTTGTACTCGTAGTACAAGATACTTAGGCGTTAATTAACAATAAATACGGGCACTGATAAAGTCAAAAAAAAAAAAAGAAAAAAAAAGAAAAAAAAAAGAAAAGGTCCGACCTGCTGAAAGCTTTAGCTAAGAAAAACATTCAAGTGCAAACGGGTTAACTGACGTTAATCCCTTGTTTATACCATTGTAATCCCTGTAAACCGATTAGCATTAGGTAAACTCTTTAGTAAAGTCACTGTTAGCGATGCCTATCATAGACAGCTAATCTTCCTATTTCGATACGAACGATCGAGGTTTGCCCTTTCAACGTTCGTGGCCTTTTTCCGATCTTATAGAATCGAAATAAATGTTCAGGAACTTTGCGTTATGCCGATCATCGTGTGAAAACTACGAAGTCTCGGTCCATTAGCTACAAAGACTGGCCTTATTGTCGACAACATTGTCGAGAAACGTGGCCCTCTACTTTTTTCTTTTTTCTTTTTTTTTTCTCGACCTCGTCTCATCCTATCTTTCTATCTCCTCTCTCTTTCTCTCCTTCTCTCTCTCTCTCTCTCTCTCTCTTTCTCTCTCTTTTTAACTGTCTATTCTTCTACCTTCATCTTTTCTATCCGCGTTTTCTTCGAGAATGGTTCTCTCACCTAGAAGAGAAAGAGAAAGATAGAGACAGAGATAGATATATAGATAGATAGATAGATAGATAGATAGATAGAAAGAGAGAGAGAGAGAGAGAGAGAGAGAGAGAGAGAGAGAGAAGAACACTGACCTGCTGATCCCGATGATGCACTGTTCGACCAGGTAAATCGCGTATAAAATTGGCCCACGGCCATGAGGGGAAAAGGTTTTGGACCGTAATGACGTTCGAACGAGCAAAATCCCCGTCATCAGATCATTCCAACTTATGATCCATTTCAAGCATGGTTTTACGCGTTTTTCCATTCAATGATAACGATTGACGGATGCTTTTAACGAAAATAAAGTCTATTTATTTATCTTAAACGATACTATTATTATTATTTCTTCGTAAATCAAGAAATATTTACAAATCGATCGATTAACATTGGAAACGTTTTACAATAGTATTAGTCATCGTATATGATCGATTGAGCTAAGATACTAGTTGATTAGCTTAGATTATTTCTGTTTTTTATTAACGGACCGATCGACGATTTCTTTTTCTTTTTTTTTTTTTTTATCTTTTGTCCGGCATAATAACGTGGTTTAAAAAAAAAAGAACGCAAAAAAAAAAATATAAATAAATAAAAAACTTTAGAATGACCGTGATGAATTTTTTGTCAATCCTCTCGTGGACTTCTCGCGTTCTCTTATGGAATTTTTGAGGTCACTTTTTCTTTTCTTTTTTTTTTTTAGATATAGACAATAATTACAATTTTCTTTCTTACTCCTATATCTTTTAGAGAATTCAGCGACTATCATAAAAATATATATATATATATATATATATATTTTAATAAAATATATATATTTTTTATATATTTTTTATATATATTATATATATTTTTTATATATATATATTTTTTTTTTCCATCAGAATCGAAGAACAATTTACGCTGATCACGTTTCATCGACGTGATTCAATATTGTGATTTAATATGATTCCCATTTCATGGATAAACATCTAAATTCTTAGCCGTGTAACTAATAATGATTAAAAGAGTCGATTAATTGCGAGGCGAGGTGTTTCAAAGGCAACGTGTTTGGTTCACTCGTATACACGATAACATTAATATATTTCAGTCGTTTCGAAACGAAGAGATTTCCAGCAAACTATAAAAATCTTTGAGTTACGGTGAACTCTCGGAAAGCGTCTCCTTTCTTTAGTTTAGTTTTTTCTTTTTCGTTTTTTTTTTCTTCTCTTTTTTTCATTTCTTCATTTTTTTTTCTTTTTTTTTTTCGGTAATATTGGTTTCTCCAAGGCAATATCTCTTATTTATGCGCACACGGTCTCCGTAGGTTCTACAAAAGAGTGCCGAAAGACTGTTACGGTCGGTGGAGAAATATATGTTACGACTAAACCTCCCCTCCCCCGCTTTCCGTTAATCTCTCTCTCCCTCTATCTCTCTCCCTCTCTCTCTCTTTCTTTCTCTCTTCGTCTATCTCTATCTTTTCAAATCCAAAAAGCACTGTTCTCTCTTTCTCTCTCTCTTCCTCTTTCTTTTTTTCTTTTCTTCTTCTTCTTCTTCTTCTTCTAAAAAGATATAGAAACTATTTATTTTTGTTTTTCAAATTCTCTAATACTCTCACAGATGAATTTATAGCGAGTGCGAAGAGTATTCGCATTATTTTTTCTTTTTTTTTTTTTTTTTTTTTTTTTTTTATGTAAATATAGCTTTTTAACAGCGTACTAAGCATTCCAATTAATTATCCTTATCATCATTTCGAATTCCAAGATCATTTTGGAATAATCTTAGAGATATAGAGAAAATACGAATGGCTCGAAATTCACGGCATCTACCTGGGCAAACTATCTCGCGGTGAATTGAAAAAGAAGAAAAAGAAAAAGAGAAGAAGGAAAAAAAAAGAAAGAAATACGAAATGACACGTATAAGGCAAGAAGAAGATCCCATTGAACTCACGAATACCTTAAAAATGTACGAGAGACGAGAACGCGTGACACTTTCATTAACACCGTTGGAAAAGTCGGCGAATACACGAAGGAAAGCCTGTCGATTTCTTTCGCGTCGTAGAAGAAACGTCAGGATCCTGACCTGAGACGACTTACGATTTGCGTCGGTTCAACGGGCCTGAATATATTCCAAAAACCTCGGGGTTCTTTCAAGGGTGTACCAAAATCGTCGGGAGACGTGGAAAATGCGTTTTCGGGATCCCCCCCCATGGTTATTTTTCTGATTTGCCATGTCGACGAGGAAACACCTGTATGAAACAAAGACGTGAAATTTTCAAACGAACAATATCTTTTATCATCGGCAAATATTCATTTTTATTTAAAATTAATAAATTTATTAATTCTATAATTGATCATCACTATCTATTGTATGATATCGAAGATATTATATACATAGCTGGTTTATTCTCAAATCTTGTTATAGGAGTAATGTTTACTAACGCTAACAATTTACTCTAAGTCTAGACACTAAGCGGCTTATTAGGGAACAATGCATCTCTCGAGAGTTAAGGAAAACTCAAAAGAAAAAGAGTTATCTTTTTAAAAGAGTTAAAGAGGAATGGTACCTTCTTTACACCCATCTCATTCTTCTGAAAGCAAAAGATTTACGACGACATTGGAATGGAAAGAACCTTGCCATTGCTAGTAAACCGCTTGAGAGAAAAAGATGATGATGAAGAAGAGAAAGAAGAGGAAGAAGAAGAGAGAGAGAGAGAGAAAGAGAAAAAAAAAGAAAAGTAAAGGAAAAAAGAAAAAGTCGAAGTAGAAGTAGTAGAAGTAATAGAAGAACAAGAAGAAGAAGAAGAAGAAGAGACATGTGTCGCGCATCAGTGGTCATCCTTTCTTTCCTATTTCCAATGAATTCACGACAAACAAGAGAGAAATCTGTTCCCATGAGAGAATTTACTCATTGCTATCTTGGACGTTTAACGAAAGAACGTCCAGGAATATTCTTTACAACGATGATCGATGACTTGGCTAGCAGAGGATTGCTTTTCTCAATGCGCACGTGACGTCGCCTAAAGGAAGTTGATAATCGTTTTCCTGTATGCGATTGACTTACGACAAACTCATTCCTATTGCCTCATATATAATAAACATTTCCAAGGAATATATATATATATATATATATATATAAGCTAAGTTACGAGAACGAATCGGGATGAACGTGATGTCATGTTAACTCTTCTTTTCTCATTTGACATAAGAAAGATTAGATTTGGTTTGTCAAAGAAGATAATAAGCATCTGTTGTAAAGATACAACGAGACCTGTCACTCGTTATCGTGATAACTGATCAATGTAAAAAGCTGTGCAAACAAGATATCTCGATTTGATGTTTTAATGATAATTAATAACAATGTTCACAAATGTATTATGTTTTATAGATGATTATTATAAAATAATAAGAAGGATCTGTTGAGACGAAAAAACGTATCAACGATTGATCGATGGATCATATTAGTGAAAATAATGAGTGAACCATAAAATCATTCACGGTAATGTTCTTTCACTTTGATAAACTATGATAATTCATATAACGTTTTCGTTTCATTGTCATCAACTCTAATAACGTATAACTATTAGCTGTTATCATTTTGCATTGCATATACATTGTCTACCGACTGTCGTCAATCTTCTTCGGATCGGTAGCACAAAAATGTCGTCACTTCGGCTACATCAATGATCGTTTTACAGACAAACCATAAAGCGATACTTCGTCCACACTGTTGGAGATTTCTAACTGGAAGAAAGAAGCAAGCATTGTGTAAAACTGCCTTTACAAAGGATGAACCAAAAATGGTTTATAGATTTATGGCATGTTATATATTCACAAAGAGTACCGTATTGGTACAATCGTTGGCATCTTTTCTTACACGATCACACCCGAATCAACCCCCTTAGGAAAAATTGCTCATCGTTATCACATTCTTCATTCTTTGATATCCTTACCTTTCGAATACCTATCCTTATTCGAAATAAAGGAAAAGAAGAAATCTTCAAGGAATGAAAAAATTCGAAGAAATTCAAAGATTTCATTTTTTTCTTTATTTATAAAAATCAAAATTGTTTAGTGACCAATGTTATCGTCGGCAAACAAAAAGATTAATGAAATCGAAATAAAAGCAGTTAGCTCGCAACAAGTCATTTTTTTTTCTTCTTTTTTTTTTCTCTTACCAAAAATATAATCCGAAATTTAATGAATTCCAATATGTCTTCCGATGTGAGTACTAATCTTTAAAGAGAAAAAAAAAGAGAAAAAAGAAAAAAGAAAAAGAAAAAGAAAAAGAAGAAGAAGAAGAAAAAGAAAAAGCTTACGATATCGGTAAAGTCGTGTTCTACCCTTTCTCACTGTCTCGAAGAAAGAAAGGAAAGATTCTCCTTAGGAAGAGAAGGGAGGTAAGATCCATAGAAGCTTTCCACAGTGGCATGCACAGGGCATGAGGCAGCCCCCGAGGGATGACCACAAAAGGCGTGCAGCCTCGATCCTCGATCCTCGGAAGCCAGGGTTGATTTATGTGTTAATGGTGGGGAGAACGCTTGCGCACTAAGGTCCCTCGAAGAAGAGTAGGATCCAGTTGGGTCTATCCCCACCTCTCGTTCTCGCAGGACTCTCTCGAAGCATTCAGCCGCCTCCTCTATCTTTCTCGGTTCCTTGTCCACACGGTTATTAAAACCGAGGCGACACGCTCGGCAACCAGCAATTATCTGGCAAACGTTCGGTCATCGCGCAGGCACGAAAAGTCCTCCGGCAGTTCAACGACGACGACGACGACAACGACGACGACGACGACGACGGCGACGACGACGACGACGACGACGACGACGACGACGACCGCACTTCGTGTTTACTTCCATTACTACTTTTCTCCCTCCCTCCCCCTTCCAACCACCCGCTCTCTTCTTGTTACTACTTCTTCACTTTTTTTCTCATCAACGTGTTTTCTCATCTTCGATTTTATCCATCTCCTCCTCCTCCTCCTCCTCCTTCTTCTCCTCCTCCTTCTTCTCCTCCTTCTTCTCCTCCTTCTCCTCCGTTTCCTCCTTTTCCTTCGTCTTCGTTTCTTCGTTCATGCAAAGAAAAAAGAAAAAGAAAAAAAAAGAAAAGAAAAAAATAAATAAAAACAAGGAAAGAGAAAAGAAGCTAAAAAAAGAAAAAAGAAAAAAAAGAAAAAATAAATAAATAAAAAGGAAATATATAAAAAAAAAAAAAATAGAAATACAAGAAAGAGAAAGAAATAAAGCAACGCTGTTAAAAGAATTAAGACGCGAACCCCACCGATTGGATTACTAAGCGAAGAATTTTGGATTATCATCATCGTCATCATCGTCATCATCATCATCATCATCATCATCTCGAAGAAGAAGAAGAAGAAGAAGAAGAAGAAGGAGAAGGAGAAGAAGAAGGAGAAGAAGAAGAAGAAGAAGGAGAAGAAGAAGAAGAAGAAAAAGACGAGAAAGAACAAGAAAACTGAAAGTGCTTATTATTAAAACAGTGAAACTGTGATAATATAAAGTGATGCAGTACCAAAAGGTTCGTTATGAAATTTTGTTGGTGTTGACAGGAGAGGAATATCTATTTGTGGATCGGTTGTGAGATTTGATATTCTCGTCAACTAAAGATTTGAAAAAATTTGTTCCGGTCGGGAGGAAGGAGGAAACGACGAGGAATGTTTAATGTAAATATTCCGAACTTGTTTGTCTAACATAATTAACGATATTCGAATATTTTGACTTTTTTTTTCTATACAGATGTGCGTGTCGACGATGTCACCGATGCCTGGCATGACGGCGTCAACTCTTCCGATATCGATGCATCAACATTCGTCGATGGATTATAACGGTGCAGGGATGCACTATCAATCGTATAATCCTTCACAGAATAGTCATCATCCTCTTCAGAGTGGGCAATCGAGCTACTGGTTTCCCATCGTGACGACTCATGTTCAGATGACGGAGAGCCTGACGCCACCGGTTTATACAATGCCTTCGAGTGCAGTTTCGTGGACTGCTCAAACTCATTCGGCGTGTAATCACTCAATGAGCCATTCAGCGAGTCATCAGTTGACAACGATTCAGCATTACACTATGTCACCTGCCCCATCAGATTTACAACCCTGTTTGGAAGAGCTTGGTTCTCCTTATCAATGGCCTTTGACATCGTCAGCTGAACATCATACATTAGGAAACGATTCATCGATCGATTCAACCGGTAAAACCGGATCGGGTAGAAAATGTACAAGATGCCGTTGTCCAAATTGTCAAATTGATGGCGGCGGTCAACTTGGATTAGATGGCAAACGGCAACATGTTTGTCATGTACCAGGTTGCGGAAAGGTATATGGAAAAACTTCGCATCTTAAAGCCCATCTCAGATGGCATACAGGAGAGAGGCCATTCATTTGTAATTGGCTTTTTTGTGGAAAAAAATTTACCAGGAGCGATGAGCTTCAACGTCATCTTCGTACGCATACCGGTGAGAAAAGATTTGCTTGTTCTGAATGTGGAAAAAGATTCATGAGAAGTGATCACTTGACGAAACATGCAAAGACACATGAAAATCAAAAAAGAAAAAACACATTGGGGAAAAAGCATTCAAACAAGGAGAACTCTATACCAATGAGTACTATTGATAATTCTTACTCCACGCTCGGACATTATTCGATGCAGCTCGTTTGAAGAGTTTACACGAATGGCGAGATATCTGACGAGTCAATAACTATTTTACGAACGTATTCATATCAAGTATTATAGTCTTAGTATTCTGTCTAATAATTTTAGTTCTTCAATACTTTAATCCTATATATATATATATATATATATATATATATATATATATATATATATATATATATATATATATATATATGTAATATATATGTATATACATATGTAGGATTCGTAAAAAAAGTTGGTCCGTCGGATAGTTTGGAACTTGGAGATTTGAATTTGGATCTTTCACTTTCTGAACGATTGTTCTGCCGATTAAGTTATCCAGGAACATTTTGACTCAACCTCTTCACGAACGTCTATTTGTTGTTCGCTTCCGAATGTATAAATATTGCATATAAATCTAGACAAATCTTGTTTGATTGACAAAAATATAATATAACATGAATTAATGTTATAATTCTAGCAGAGTTACTGTTATAGCGGAGCTGAAAAGAAATCCCGTGGAAGGAATGCGGATCTGATTGGTAAAAATAGAAAGAGATGCCTTCTAATCACAATTTTCATTTTCAGTTCTATCAAAGACAGTAATTTAATTAGACCGAGAAGCGATTGTGACGTAGACAGTGAATAAGATGTTGTATCGAGAACAAATAAGGCGAATAATAAATTTAAAAAAATCAAATCAAAACATTGGCGTAATCCCTGTATCACAGGGAGATAATGAAAT
>NC_060959.1:6145262-6157762 GCF_910589235.1 Vespa crabro
TGTCGGCACTTCGCTGACACACCCCCCACACAAATCTAATTAATTTATATCTTGAGAGAGGCGCCATCGGAGACCTCTGGCTCCGACTGTCCGAAAAGAAACAAAGGAGAGAGAGAGAGAGAGAAAGAGAGAGGATCAGTACCTTCGCAGGACTCGTCGACTGCCCTCCAAGCTAATCCTTCTCTTCGAAGGGTACCCTTTCTCTCTCTCTCTCTCTCTCTCTCTCTTTCTCTTTCTCTTTCTCTTTCTTTCCCCTTATATATTTTTCTATTTTTATCTTTCTTTCTCTCTTGCGTTAGTTTTACATTTATAATTATAAATTTCTTCGAAGTCTTTGAAATAATATCAGAGAAACGTCTTGTCACTTGTATCTTTTTATAATAAAATATATTATTAATTCTTTTTGTTAATTCTTGAAATGATAAAATAAAAAGAGATAGATAAATAGATAGATAGATAGATAGATAGATAGATAGATAAATAGATAAATAGAAAAGAAGGAGAGAAAGGAACTGTAAATTTTTGTAAACGATATATGGTAAAAAATTTTGTATTAAAAAAAAAAAATAAAAACAATACGAAGAAGTTACCAGATGCGAAAGGAATTCTGAATATAACTAGCACCTCTTTCGCGAGTTCGAGCAGCTGTTGTGGATTATGCAACGCCTCCGGGGATTAAGACATCAGGCGTTTTTCGATGGACAAAGGAAGACCACCAGTTTTAGTTATTTTCTTCTTCGTAATTCTACCATCGAAAATGATGCGAATCCAAATGCGTACGAGATGTAAAGAAAAATTAAATTACGATTTATACTTGATAACAAATCCTAATTCGTGATATTCGACATTACATTTTCGATTTGCAAAATTTCGTTTTAGGGGGATTGATTCATTCATATATGTAAGAAACATTTCACGCGAATCAACGACGTTTTATATATTAAATGCTCTATTAACTAACTTAGTGCTAATATCAACGTTTCCTATCTCATTATGTTAATTATGGGATAAACAGTCCTCGAGGCCAAGAAGGGCCATCGCCATCTAACGCCGCCCGAGTTCTCTGCGTGTTCCCGACTTATACACTTCGTGCATCGTTACGTCAATGATACGCACACGAGAAAGAGAAAAGGAAAGAGAAAGAGAAAGAGAAACAGAAAAAGAAAGAGAATATAAGATGAAGAAACGAGAGAAAAAGAGACAGACAGACAGAGACAAAGATAGAGATAGAGACAGTTAAATAGATAGATAGATATATATCTATATATATATGTATATATATATCTATATCTATATATATATATATATATATATATATATATATATATATATATATATATATATAGAGAGAGAGAGAGAGAGAGAGAGAGAGAAAGAGAGAGAGTGAGAGAGAAAGAGAGAGTTAAACTTTATTTTTAAGAGGACTCTTATAAAATTTTCAAAATTCTTTATGTTGGTCCAGAAATCGGTCTCAAGGAAAAACGGTGAGTCTATTGGAAGGAAACGAAAAAGGGACCGATGAAAAAAGATGGCCCGCGGCATCAGAACCGATAAAGACTGGAAGCCGTTTCATAATCGCGGCCAAGATCATTTTCTGCACGACCGCTCGGGAAATTAGATCACCTACCCTCTCCCATCCCGGTAGCGAAAGAGAGAAATCTAGGCAGGTTTCATCGGACGATACAGGAAGAACTTCTTCTTTCTTCGTTCTTTCTCTTTCTTCTTCTTCTTTTTCTTATCATTATCATTATTATTATTATTCGAAGACCCGCCTCTTATTTATCCCCCGTCTTCCTCCTCTTGTCCCTCTAGTCCCGTGACTCGAATTCCTCTCATCGCCGATCTGTCGCCGATAATTTAGTAATTAACTATAACTCTCTTTCTCTTTCTCTCTCTCTCTCTCTCTCTCTCATATATATATATATATATATATATATATATATATATATATATATATTGTCTAACTCAATATATATATATATCGTACATTTATCTTTCTTTTGCCACGGATCATCGCAAATGGATATAGTTTTTTATCTACTAGTAGACTATCATTTTCTCTCGTATCTTTTCTTTTATTAATCATCCAGACCACCGATAACGCGTATTAGATTACATTATATACCGTTACTGCATTTTGTTATCAACAAAAGATTATACAATTTTTATTTATTCTTATTACTTCGATCAATAAAAACTTATTAACATTGAAACATCGTCCTTATCTATTTGAACGAACGTATATTCCTTTTAAAGATACGATAAGATTCATTTTTTTCTTTTTTCGTCTTTTTAACGATATATAATTATTTTTCAAATCATCAAAGAGATTTTCGAAACGTTAGAACAGAACAGTACGATCAGAGAGTTATTACCTTTTTTTTTGTTTTTTCTTTTCCTTCGTTTCTTTTCTCTTTTCTTTTCTTTTCTTTTCTTTCCTTTTTTTTTTTTAAACATCGTGATACGATCATGGTTATACGTAGTTCATCGAAATTCTCTTTAAAACAATCGAGAAGAGAGAAGAATCGATGGCGCTGTGTGAGAGAGGAAGATTCGTTGAGGATTATCCAGCGGCAGGTCGTAGCGTGGAGCTCCGAAAGATCTTCACCATCAAAGGATCACCCTCGTTCGACGTCGTTTCATCTTCCTTACTCTCATGATACCTCAAGATCTATCTCCCTTCTTTCTTCTCTTTTCTTTCTCTTTCTTTCTTTCTTTCTTTCTTTCTTTCTATTTCTCTCTCTCCCTCTCTCTTTCTCTCTCTCTCTCTCTCTCTCTCTCTTTCACTTTCTCTTGGCTCTCCGATCCTCCTCCTCCTCCTCCTCCTCCTTCTCCTCTTCTTCTTCCTCCTCCTTCTCTTCCTCTCATCTTCCTCTTCGCTTCTCGGCTCTACGGCTTTGCTTTTGGCTCGGGCCGGGTGTAATCGGTTCTCCGAAGCCAGGGCTCATTATCGACCCGTCGGCCTAGCAATTACCTGCGAAGCCTCTTTCGACTTCGTGTGTGCCAGCCAACACAGTTTCCGAGTCTTCGCGAGGCCTTCCGAGATCGTTCGAGGATCGAACGAAAAAGAGCGAGACCGTATTCTCTTCTATATAGCGAGCGAAAGAGTGAGTAAGTGAGTAAGTGAGAAAGAGAGAGAGAGAGAGAGAGAGAGAGAGAGAGAAAGAGGGAAGAGAACGGGTGAGATCTTAAGGAACAGGAAAAGAGGGAAAAGGGAGGCACACTATACTCCCTTTTCGCGAAAAGGGCTAACGCCGTACGATTATCTCGTACGAAGACGCTCTTGGACGATCGCTGATAATTACTGGACGTGCTCGGTAGTATGCAATAATTGCCGAGGCTGCCAACTTCGCGCCAGTTTACCAGGAAGAATCTTACCTATTCTAAGATAATCTTCTTACTCTCTTGCGGAATATTTCCTCGAGTGAGAGAGATAGATAAATAGAAAGATAGATAGAGAAAAAGAGAAAGAGAAAGAGAGAGAGAGAGAGAGAGAGAGAGAGAGAGAGAGAGGGAGTTAGAGGAAGAGAGAGAAAAAGATAGAGTATAACTTTCCAATTTATTGTCATCTCTAATATCCTTCTTATTTTCCTATTAAAATGTATAAATCATAGACCATTATTCTATCTGTTGATTTGAAATAATAGAAAAAGTCTAATTACTTTTTATCCAACTGTTTTAATCAATCAATGAAAAAAGAAAAAAAAAGAAAAAAGAAAAAGAAAAAGAAAATCTAGTAGAGACATCGGAACATCGCGTGTCACAAATTACACGTAGAATTCGTTTTCTATATGCTTTCAAAGCACAGAAATTTTTCCTTCGGGTTTTCAATCGTTACAAATAAAGTAAAGGAGAAAAAAGGAAAATGTATAGACGGAGAATGAGTTAATGATAAACTCCGATGTTTCTAGATAATACTCGTGTAATTACGTTCCAACATAGTCGTAATTATCTTCTTTTCTTCTTTTTTCCTTTTTTTTTCGCTTCATCGACATCCATCAAAATTTATTAAAAAAGATAGAGATTGTTCGCATGATCGATGATACGGGATGATATATAAAGAATTTTCCGAAGTTCGACAAACGATAAAGTTTCCAACGAAACTCGTGAAAATTTGTGAATTAAATTCATAGAAAGAATATTCGTTTAAAGTAACGGAGCGCGATCGTGCGAGAATGTCGTTCGACTTCTTGGAAAAGCGTCAAGCCCTCGGCTATCTCGTGAGAGTAGAAGCTTAACGAAGGGAAGAGGAGCCTCGACAAAAGGCAATTTTGCGAAGGGCAGCTTGACGATCGCGAACTCGCATGTTCCGGCCAAACGCAAAGCGGCTTTGTCGCTTTTTCAACTTTTAAACACGCGATCAATAAGCATGCGCTTATTTGGTTATCTATAACCGGAATTATAAGAGGTTCGTCGTATGTATATATATATATATATATATATATATATATATATATATATATATATATATATATATATGTATTTACGTACCTATATCGTGCGAATGATATTTGCCGTTAGATTAGCCAATATATAATATTTATGAGAGAAACGTGAAAAAGAGAGAAGGGGAAAAAAAGAAAGAAAAAAGAAGAAAGAGGAAACAAAAAGTAATGAAAAAAAGAAAAAAAAAAAAAGGAACGATCAGTAATAGTACCTATGTTTCACAAGAAACTTAGATCATCATCTTAGAACGAGAGATCATAGGAGAATGGCTCTCAAAGATTATCCTCTTCCCGTCGTTAATCCAACACTGAATGCAAAGTGGTAAATCGTTCGAGAAAAAGATAAATTCTTATCTCCGTCAGTCCATTTCTTTTTCTCACTTTCTATCTTTTCTTTTCTTTTTATTTATTTTTTTTTATCCTTATAAGGATCAATACGAAGAAATCGATCGATTAAATAAAATACGTATAGATATGGCAATCATAGAGAGAAAGAGAGAAAGAGAAACAGAGAGAGAGAACGAGATATAGTTAATTAGAAATCTTTTATTAATCAACTTTAGATTCGATCATGTACGTATGTATCTCAAAGAAGAAAAACTACTCATATATTTTCATTAATTCTATCATCGTTAGAATCTTGTAAGAGCACCGTTATGCTTCATTCACTCTGAATACTCATGTAGCTTCTATAATCATTAATATTAATCGATTTGCCGTCTTACGATAAGTCGACGCTAACGAATGTATTTGTTTTTTCTTTTTCTTTCTTTCTTTTTCTTTTCTTTTTTTTTTAATTTCCATATCTCTTCCGTCTCTTTTGCCAACGTGGGATTTATTTTCTTTGACGTTTGTCATTAGGCCTTATTCCCTTTTCTTTTTTCGTCTCTTTTGAAATAAGAAGTTTGAGAAGTCGTTAGAAATCTCACAGTGAACTAACTTCTTCGAGAACGACAAGTACATATCTCTTATAGTTCTACCTGGCGATGATGGTAATGCTAGAGACAGTGGTGATGATGGTGGTGGTGATGGTGGTGGTGTTGGTGGTTAGTGGTAGTGACGGTGGTTGTGACGGTGTTTCTCCCTTCTTGTTTCCCTCTCGGTAGCGCGGATTAATTAAGCGGCGACGAGCCACGCGCAAATTAGCGGCACTGTTCGAAATCGAGTGGCGTTTCTGTGCAGAACGCTGGAAAGCAATTAGGTGTCATTACCGTCGCCCGTTAACGTCTGTCGAAGAGAAAGAGAAAGAGAAAGAGAAAGAGAGAGAGAGAGAGAGAGAGAGAGAGAGAGATGGAGAGAGAGAGAGAGAGAGAGAGAGAGAGAGAGAGAGAGAGAGAGAGTAAGAGAATATAAGAGTCCGGATTCAGTTTGTTGAAGCGATTATTTTTATTGTCCTTTCCGGCCAGCTTCTTAGAAATCTCGGAAGCAGAACTGTTAAGAGACTTCACGAGATCCAACTCCGAGGTTACTTTGTTTCTTTCGTATCGTTCTTTTTTCAATTTGAAGGATAAAATACCTCGAAATAGAAATATGCTTGTATACTGAAATATTTGTTCTACACCGATTATCTATCTATCTTTGTAAAATTTTGAAACAAAAAATAATATAATTGGTCGGTATATTAACGTCCATTTGACGGATAGGTAGAATATAGATAGAACCATGCGATAATGTTTCCAACATGCAAAATTTTTCGAAATATATATATTATCAGTAATGTGTACATACATCGTTAAAGTAGACGCGTTATCTGTTAACGAGACTTAAATGTTCGTTTAGTAACAACCTTGTCTGAAAGTAAAGTGCAGCATGAATTTTATAGGGCCACAGTCGATTGGTGATATAAGCTCTTTAAATGTTTTGCGAGTCGATTTTTAAGAACAGGACTGTTGATTGTGCGAAGAATAGTGTACTCATGTTATTCTTATTGAGAATGATGTAGTGTGACAAATAAGAAAAAAAAAAAAAAAAACAAAAAAAACATTAACAAAAAAAGAAAATACAAAACAAGAAAAATAGGTGAGTACGAAAAAATAATATTAACATTATATTAGATTATTATGTACTTGTCAATCTATGTACACGATTATTAATACTATTTGATACTATTTTTACTTAACATAATAAAAATGTGTCCTTTTATTTTTTTCGGACGTCCAAGGATGACCTTAAAAATCAATTTTCTCTTATCATTTCACTTAATTATATTGACATCGTAGTAAGATTAATAAAAAAAAAAAAAAAAAAAAAAAAAAAAATAAAAAGAAAAAAGAAAAAGAAAACAAAAGTAAAAAGAAATTTAATGGAATTAATTGTCACAATGTGACGAAAGATTCACGTCTCGAAACAACGTTCTTTCGTCGAACCTGGCTCCGTCTTATTATTAGCCCGAACTCTCGTTACGAGAATGCATTCCAGGAAGGGAGAGGCACGAATTTCTGGAATTCGGAGGTTGTCGCTCGGAGCTAACTGGATAACGCAATGAATTTATTGCACAAAGTGACGACGTGCCGTGCCGGCCCGCCTAACTTTGGCCCGCCTATACGGTAAATTTCGAAAAGGGAGAAAAAGAGAGATAGATAAAAAGAGCATAAGAGAGCAGCCTCAAGTCTCTACGAAGATAACGTTAACGTAAACCTTCTTTATTTTATATATTTTTATTTTTTTTTTTTTTACCATTAAATGACAAAATTAATTCTCATTTAACATCGTATTAATGTTGCAAATTTTTTCCAAAAAATTGGATTGACCATCGGATCTAAATGATTCTTATCCTTTCCTGACATATTAGTCTGAGATGTGTATATATATATATATATATATATATATATATGTATATATGCGTATATACTACATGTATAAATATATCTATACATGTGTAATAAAAGTATATGTATTAAGTACATAATCTGTTGATGCAGATGGTACGGTGATGTCTCGTATATTCGCATCAGTTAGGCGACTTTAATCATCGCCGAGGGATCTCTCAGATAGCGCTGACTACGTTTTAATTACTCGTCGCATCGCGGAGAATGTAGAATGACATCAAGATGGCCGATAGGATTGAGAATGTGGTAAGCGGTCAACGCTCTTCTTGAGCTATTCAAAAAAGGGAGAAACAAATAAAGAAACAGAAATAGAGAGAGAGAGAGAGAGAGGGAGAGAGAGAGAGAGAGAGAGAGAGAGAGAGACAGAGACAGAGATAAAGTAACAGTAAAGAAGAGAAGAAAGAGATAAAGATATAATGGAGTAAAAATAAGAGGAATAGAAATAGAAAAAGAAAAAGAAGAAAAAAAAACATAATAATAATAATAATAATAATAATAATAATAATAATAATAATAATAATAATAATATAAACAAAACTCAAAGATACTATAAATTTTACTAGTTTTCCTAGACACGTCCTCAGGTTTTTAATCACCTATGAATGCAAATAAGGACGATGCCCTCAATTCGCATATAGTCACCGATAGCAATGACGATAATCGGTGGCTACGCTTGAAACATTTCATTTCTTTTTTTTATTTCTTTTTTTATTTTTTGTTTATTCCTTTTTTCTCTCTTTTTTTACCTACCCCCCGCCCGTCTCTTTTCATTTCTCCTCGTCTTCCTTATTTCCTGCCCCACCCCCCCCCCTCGAGCCTGTTCTCGATAGACTTTATTAACTGGAATTGATTTTTATATGCGGCGAATTAACGTCCCGTTTGCGTGTACGTGTGTCTACATGTGCCCTACGTGTCCACTACTACGTGTGGTACGTACGTACGTACGTACGTACATATGTTCGTTCGTTCGTTCGTTCGTCGTGCGCGCGTGCATGCACACTCGTGACATCGCGCGGGCCCATCGTAAACGCATAATTGTTACTCTCAGGTGCGAATGAATAACTGCGCTCGTAAAAGCGTACTCTACAATTCTGTACGTCGTTCTTAATATGCGGAGACTATAAACCTCCGGTAAAAATATATCCCGGTTATTGTTATTTGAGAATTACGATCGTATCCGCGCTTTGCGCGCTCCTCGTCCTATCCCACTCCCCCCCACTTCCCCTTCCTCGCCCCACCCCGACGGCGTCCCACCTTACTTATTTTCATTTTCATCGATACCTTATTTTCTAGATTTTTTATGGTAATATACGAATGTATGGGGGACGGATAGGTGGGAATTCATAAAATCGATGGATCGCCATTTGTTATTTTTAAGAATCTAATCTGGTATCAATTGAAGAGCGTTTGTCTTTATTGATGGTAATATTTTTCATTTTTGTTCTTCTTCTCTCTCGTTTTCTTTTTTCGTTTTTATTTATTTGTTTTTCTTTTTTTTTTCTTCTTTTTTCTTTTTCCCTTTAATCGGATCGAGTTTGTTTTTCGTGATAGTCGTGAAATTTCTCTTTCGACTTTTTTTATTTTCATCTTTTTGTTTTGTTTTTTTGTTCTCTCTCTCTCTCTCTCTCTCTCTCTCTCTCTCTCTCTCTCTCTTTCTCTCAACTCGTTCATCTTGGCCCCATGTCAGCGTTCAAGAAAACGCACGCTTTTACCTACAACCAACATCAGCACGAAGAAAAGAGACTCATCATCGTTCTACCTGAAAATTGACCTGCTCGCGTGTCCGTACCCGGGATATGACCTTGAAGCGATTAACTCCATGGAGAGACCTAAATTCGTTCGTGCGACTTTCTTAACCCTTCCACGCTCCCGGCAGCCCTTTCGCATCTCATTTCATTCCACGAAGGGTCATCTATTGTAACGGACGACTACTATCCCACGTTTAGATAATTTCATCACGTTCGTGAAATCGCATTTTTAAAGTACAAATCCCTATTTATCTTGTTTATCGTATCTGATATCGTGCGACAGGATAATTTGAATAATAAAATGTCGATCGACCGTATTTCAATTTGCGAGAGAAAAGAAGTAAAAAACCAAAAAAAAAAAAAAAAAGAACGGAAAGAAAATAAGAAAAAGAAAAATTCTAAGGTAGAAAAAAGGTAAAGGAAAAGAAAATTCTAAAATTCCGCAAGTAATCGTGTAAGAGGCGAACTCGAGGGGATAATTGTGGCTTCGTAAATATCGCAACATAATACTCGCTCGTGGATAGCAAATCGACCAGCTTATACGTATATATTTATATACATACATACATACATATATATATATATATATATATATATATATATATATAGTTGTATCCGCTGGTTCGTTCAATCCTTGCATTTCTTCGTGCATGGATACTCGTCGTTTTCTCGTGGAAAACACATTACTCTCGCGTAATGCGTAGAAAACGAGGTAATTGTACGCAACGCTTGCAAATGCGGCCGATACTCCGAGAGCTTCCGCCCATTCGTGAATCCAATGAATTCTTGCGGATCCAATATGCCGGTCCACACGCGAGATTCGTTTTTGCTCGATACGTTCGTTCGTTCGTTCGTTCGTTCGTTCGTTCGTTCGTTCGTTCGTTCGTTCGTGCTTCCCATATAGAAAATGCCGATTCCGTTGGATTTTGTTCAACACAAAAAAAAAAAAAGAAAGAAAGAAAAAAAAGTCACTTTCTCTTAATTCCTTCGATCTATCTTTGATATATTGTACAATAACGAGTAAGTGACAGATTACTAATGATATCAAACAGATGACTATGATATTAAAATCCTGTTTAGGATGAAAAAAATTGTACGTAGTAATAAAAAGTTAAACAAGAATGACTGCATGAATATTTCATGCAACTTGATATCGATGATTTTACATGAGCGTTCCAGAATAATCTGATAAAGATCATTCTCTCTCTCTCTCTCTCTCTCTCTCTCTCTCTCTCTCTCTCTCTCTCTCTCTCTTTCTCTACCTATTTATCTATTTTTCTCTTCTCGCACATCCGGTGTATCTCACATGGAAACATTTTATATTACACATCTTTCAGTATCATCGATACATAACGCAGAGAGAAGAAAAAGAAAAAAAAAAGAAAGGAACGTTTAATATTTGTCAAAATTCACAAGATAGAATATCTTGAGAGTCATACTTTCTCGTTTTCTATCTGTTTACATGAGAGATTTTTCATTTGCCTATCGAAATTGCAACGGTTCTGTTATTTC
Organism: Vespa crabro; assembly: GCF_910589235.1. Taxonomy (NCBI): domain Eukaryota; kingdom Metazoa; phylum Arthropoda; class Insecta; order Hymenoptera; family Vespidae; genus Vespa; species Vespa crabro. Next base: position 6,155,796 of record NC_060959.1, read on the forward strand.
TAATCGCAAATGTTGCATATATATTGATACTTACGTATATACTTAGATTTAATTAATTATAATGATTGTTTAAAGAAAAATGTTCGAAGATATGATTATAGTAGATATAACGGAATGTTGAATTATAAAGAGTAGAAAAAAAATTACGATTGTCCATATACAGATTCATGTTATTGGAAGTGCAACTAGAACAGATTATTATATCGCAACGGCAGGATGTATGTATCTACATGTAAAGGAATATGTCGCATGCTGATAGTCGAAACATGTATCAATAATTTTCTTTTTCCATTTTATTATTTTTCTTATTCCTTTTGTTTTTTTCTTCTTTTTTTTTCTTTTATTTTATATACCGTATTAAAGATTCTATTCAAGCCATAAAAACCATGGTCTTGTACATTTTCTCGTTTACGATCGGATTATTAAAATTGTTAGAGCGAAAACTTGGAATCCCGATTAAATACATTTAATAAGTATCGCGATGCTAATGCAACAAACGCGTAAATAATATTTATATAACGTAGCAATTTTACCGGTACCTTCTTAAGTATTTAGATATGCAATGCCGTAAAGTGATAGAGAGCATATCGGCAAACTAATATGAATATGAATAACACATAAAGATAGAATCGGTCGACCGTAAACGTTTAAAAAAGTAAAAATACAATGACAAAGCCAACTTGAAAAATTTTGTGGTCGAAAAGTAGCGGTATTTAAATATATTTCACGTTCGCCGTGTACTAGATAATACGTTACCTAAAAAGACTTCTCATGAAAATTTTTTAACTAAAATCATAATTGACAAAAAACAGAACACAAGTATTTCAATTTTTTAAATGTTTCGTTTTGTGTATTACGAATGCTTAGAAATCGATTACGTATTACTTTTCGATTCGAAGTTTCTCGATTAACCAAAAAAAGAAAAGAAAAAAAAAAAGAAGAAAGAAAAAAGAAAAGAAAAAAAGAAAGAAGAAAAAAGAACAGGAAAGAAAAGGGAAAAATTATCGATTTAAATGTCATCAGACATAATAAACAAATTCAAATGAACGAAGTAAATACAATATTTATATGAGTGTAAGTATATCGGCACTAGTATCTACTAAGAACTGGTTCATAACGATGAAATTAAACTTGACAAGTATTTTCCTGACAGTACCTGTTCTTCCTGAATGAAAAAAGAAGGCAAAGAGAAAAAAAGAATTATCCGTCGATTAACATTGTCGTTAAAAATCAATCTAACTGAATTTTTCGCTCTGACGCATTGTTTCGATCGTCTCGTAACGAGTTTATATAATCATGAAAGCGAACGAGAAAACGAAATTGACAACTTGATACTCCTTTCATTATCGGTCGCAATCATTAACATTTCAAAACAAATCGATGTAGTAGATATACAATAAAGTTTTTTTATTTTTATTTTTTTTTTCTTTTTTATTTCTTTTTTTCACAAATCTTACCAAGCGTATAAACGACGAACGTATGCATGTAACATAGATACGTTTATAAACCTGTTAGCCTTGCCGGATGATTTACGATTCGCGCCAGTGGTTTGTGCTGTTCGAAAAATGAAAAGTAGAAAAAAAATCTTAATTAAATTTACTAACTTTTCGTAATGGAAAGTTAAAGATTAAAAAAAAGAAAAAAAAAAAAAAGAAAGAAAAAGAAAGAAAAGGAAGAAAAAGAAATACGATGGGGGATATTCTTACGATCGACGATTGAACGACGTTAAAATCTACGAATTGTTTGTTTATACAATTTCGTCGTTTCTTTCGTTTCGACGCGTTTGAAATTCCATAGTAGAAAACGAAGAATTTGCAAAAATGTAAATTGAAGATAAAAAAAAAAAGAAAAAAAGAAGAAAAAACGGAGGGGGGGAAAAAGAAGAGGATAGAGTGAAAAGAGAATGACGAAAGGAGTAGGATAGGAAAAGGAAAGTAAGGAAGGTTGTATTCTGACGTGGCGTCGTC
>NC_060959.1:6165262-6170262 GCF_910589235.1 Vespa crabro
GCTTACGACCAACGCGAAAATGTCGTTCCTTTAAAATTACCGGATGCAATTTATTTTATTCTCATGCGAATCGTTCGTTCGCCAACTCGTTGTCTAGTTAAGGAGCGTTACGCGTTCGATCGCAAAACTAACACTATCGATATTATTTACATTTAAAGTCCAACGTTAATCACAATTCGTTCATTCGAATTATCATCGAGTTATATACATCCTTTATTCCTTTTTAATGGTCTCACGAATGGGAAAAAATGTATTAAGAAAGAACGATAAAACGACGGAGATTAGTTCGAGAGTTTGGTTAACCGAACGATCGTTCTCTAACGCGATATTCCTACGCGTCACAACCAGAGCCTGTCCCTTTAATAATTTATTAGCGAACTCACCGTCGTCCCGTGTTGGAAGGGAGAGTCCGTTGATTGTGTCGTGTCGTCTGTCCCCGGCAGAGTGTCGCTCGAATCACAACGGGTGGTCCTTGACACGATCCCGGTACTTCGATGCTGTTGCCGTTATTAATACGAGGACTGCCGATCAATTATTTACGAGTTCACCCTCTCTCTCTTTCTCTCTCTCTCCCTCTATTATTGTCGTGGCTTTTGCACGAGCAATCAATGACTCTTTCGTATGTCTCTTTCTCTCTCTCTCTCTCTCTTTCTCTGTCTTTTTCCCTTTACGGTATATAAAGAGATAACTAATTTATATCGAACGAAAATCAAAATGACGGGACGATTACAAAAAAGAAATCGATATGAATGTTATTCCTATTAATAATTACTTCGGCAAAAAGGAAAGAGGCGTAGGGTGGGTGGGGGAGGAAGAGATTAAAAACGACAATAACAACAATAACAACAATAACAACGAAAGAAGGAAAGAAAGAGAAGAAAAAGGGGAGAAATTTTTTAAAAGAAAATAAAGATAAAAAGAAAAATCATAATTATTCACGACGTTAACGAACATGTTAATAACACCGTCCCAATATCTCTCGGGCATATCGACCGTACATGGTCCGTGCCTATTTATTATTATCTCGAGGCTGTCCATTATAAAGAACCGCGAAAAGTACGGTCATTAATCGAGCCGCGATTCGGCCATAAGTCATTGGATAATCTTTGCGCGTCCGAGGGAATTAGGAATTCGTCGTGCAATTTCTCCAGCCCTAGACATACACACATACACACACACACACACATTTATATATACAAAGAGAAAAAGAAAAAGAGATAGAGAGAGAGAGAGAGAGAGAGAGAGAGAGAATTAATAAAATAGAGAGAAGATAAAGCGATTGGACTTCCACAATTTTCGCATAGCTTATAACAAGAGAGAGAGAGAGGGGGGGGAGAAGGGTGGGTTGAAGAAAATAAAAAAGAAAGAAAAGGAAAAAAAAAGTAATAGAAAGGGGAAAGAGAAGAGAAAGGAAGAAAAAAAGGAAGACACGAAAGAGAAGGAAGACTTCGGATAAGAAAACGTGATGGTGCGCGGCCGTAAATCGACTTTCGTCGTACCGAGAGAGCCGCGTATTTTCCTCCTCTCCCCTCTACTATGAGGATCGGTCCGCGTGTGAATTAATCCGGCAAAGGGCTCGTCCTCTGTATGCGAGCCTATGCGTGAGTGATACATGCGTATTTCGGGCCACGTATTTAATAACAGGTTGCCAGTACGAAGCCCTCCCCTCCCCTCTTGCCCCTCGAGCGGCCTCTCAAGCGGTGATGTATGCGCTAATTGTGAGGCCCGGAGAACTCTTGCTTCGACTCTCTCTCTCTCTCTCTCTCTCTCTCTCTCTTTCTCTCTCTCTACCCCACCCCTCTTTAGTCACTCCTGTCTCTCTCTCCCTCTCTCTCTCTCTCTCCCTCTCTCTCTTTCTCTTTCTATCTCTATCTTTTTTTTCCATATGCCTCCAGTGAATCTTCGAGAGGGTAAACGTCGGTACTGACTTTGACCTGAAGTCGAGGAGAGTCTTCTTCTTCTTCTTCTTTTTCTTCTTTTTCTTTTTCTTCTTTTTTTTTCGAGCAACAGTGAAAGAGAGAAAAAGAGAGAGAGAGAGAGAGAGAGAGAGAGTCCTTCCTGCATTTCGATCGACGATGTTCCTATACCATCCTCGTAACAAAGAAAAAGAGAAAACGGATACTTTCCTCGCGATACAATCCGACAAGATACGAGATTTATCGAATGGAGGGAGGAGGGTGATAGTGTGTGATGGTATAAAGAGAAGTACCGAGCGCAGAGGTCGTTCCTTATTTTTTTTCTTTCTTTCTTTTCCTTTTTTTTTCTTTTTTTTTTTTTTTACGACATTCGCGACGTCAATTTTGCGGGGAAGCATACAATCGAGTCACGGATGGAGCATTAACATCGGTCTCAATCCCAGAGTTTAATCAAACGCTAACCAGTCGAGATTTAATCTGCCGCAAACACCCCGGAAATCGTACCCTCTCTTATTCCTCTCTCTCTCTCTCTCTCTCTCTCTCTCTCTCTCTCTCTCTCTCTCTCTCTCTCTCTCTCTTTCTATCTCTCTTTATCGTTCGCCCTCTTTCCATTTCACTCGCACACACGTATTACTATGTTACCTCGGTTCTCGTTTCCAGAATCCCTCGAGTATTTCCCATCTCTCTTTCTCTACAAATGCTTTCTCCACGAATAGGTAATATAATCACAACACTGGGGGTCGGAGAAACGTTATTTATAGACGCTCTTGCGGTCGCAACGATCTGATTCTTCTAACGACGATGATATTGACTCTGCTTCTCTCTCTCTTTTTCTCTCTCTCTCTCTCTCGATCCTTCGTTTGTGGGATACTTTATATATGCTTCAGGCGCCGAAAATCCCCTAATGTCCCTCGGGGCAATGTTAAAAGCCGATTTTCTGAACTCAGACGCAACCCGACTGATTCCTTTGACAAGTACGGAAGCGAATGAGATCGTTCGTCACGTTTCTAATCAACGATTACGAGGATCGTCGATCTATAATCTATCCTTTTATCGATCCAATTATTATTTCTACGATCGAATAAATTTCAAAAGTATTTATTTTACATTTATAATATCACATGCAAAAGATGTTCATACATTTTGCATATTTTTTCTTTTCTTTTCTTTTCTTTCTTTCTTTCTTTCTTTATTTATTTATCTTTTTTTTCTTTTTTTTTTATTCTTTCATTTTTTTAACTAGTTTTGCCTACGCGGAAGAAATTACTCGTCAAGTTCGACATAGGGCTTTGAAAAAAGTTATCGTCCTCGCGATCGGTATGAGCAATAGGTTATAACCGAGAAACGTTATTCTACCTTTCATTACGCAGCCTAGAAAAGTTTTTGCGACCCACGTGTCGGTCGATCTACACGCCCACGTAATGTACGAGAATACGAGGCAAAAGGCAATGCCCCGTAGTTCTTATCTCTTACGAAAAACTTTTATCCCGTATGATTTAAGCGCGTGGGATCGTACGACCTGCGGCCGTTCGACGTTTCAAATCATTGGAGTCCGTCCAACGAATTACCGGTTACGTAGCGTTTTTTTTTTTGTTATATATATATATATATATATATATATATATATATATATATATATATATGTATGTTACTACCGTAATAGAAACGTCATAGAAATCGAAAATACTGTCGTCGGTACGAAGTAAAGCATCAATTTTTAACTATCCTAAAAATTAGTTTTGACATTTTTGTAGAATTTCAAATAGATAAATGAGCCGTTTATTTTGAAAGTGGCCTAACTCCATTTATCTTCAAATCGAGATATTTAAGGATTTGTGTTTCGATGAATTTAAAAATATACGTATAGGATACTAATGTGTCATACTACTTAAATGTATCTAAGGATGTTAAATTTATAGTTCCTATTAAAATAGTGCCAATTATTAAGTGAATAATATGCGTTTTCTTATCAAAAATGGAGTTAGGCCACTTTCAAAATTAACAATCAGATTCATTATAAAATTTGAAGGTGCCTAAGTCCATTCAACATAATTTAAGATGCTTCAAATTGAAAAAACAATACTCAATTTATTTTACATATCTTTGAAACACTTCGAAAACATAATTTATGCGAAAATTACAAACATAAATTTATTACAAAACAATTTATTACTCATATAGATTTTGTGTGTGTGAAAGGGATTTGAAGAAATCATGATGTTGCAATGGTATATATCGTAATAGGTCAATTATGTCCTTGAATTTTGCTGTTGTAATTTATCTAATATTTTTATATAGTGGTGTCAATACAATATTTTCGAACTTTCTTAGTCTACCCCGACGTGGTAATAAATTCAGGACTTTAAAATGTTCATTTTCATTCATTGATTTAAGTATAAATGGAGTTAGGCCACTTTCAAAATAAATGGTTAAATTATTGAACTAACTCTGAAAAATTATGTGTCAAGAATTATCATATTTGCTCGGAATATAAACAACCTGAAATGCTTTACTGATAAATAAGATAAAGTTGTACATGTAATTATAGCAATCGGAAAAAATTGACAAATGGAGTTAGGCCACTTTCAAAATAAACGGCTCAAATATATACGAATTATGTCGTACCTATCAATAAGATCATCTTATCTTTTCTTACTTCTTATAATAGATATTAATTCTATTATATTTTTTCTCTTTTTCCTTAATGTAACTATTTGCGTTAATTATATGGAAATATTGATGTATCGATTAAAAATATCATATATTATCTTTTTAACGATTAATCAAGTATTTTTTTTCTAACATGACGTGATAAAAATATTTCGTAATTTTCGTAAAATATATAAATCTTACATATTCGAAAGTCAATGCAACAGTCGAGTTTTCATTTGAATTTAGTGATAAAGATTACGATGATCGTAATATGGGATATGTTTGTATCAGTATTTTATCGAATGCTACTCACCGAGTAGCATTCTTGTCTATCATAAAAGAAGCCGACACGTTACGAGTATTACTGTATACACATATACATTTTCATGTGTATATATAATTATATCTTATTTATAATATCTCATATATATA
>NC_060959.1:6185262-6190262 GCF_910589235.1 Vespa crabro
CTTTCTCTCTACGTGGGTGGATAATGTTTCCCCCCTCCTTTCGCTTCTCTTCTCCTTGCACATTCACGTCCTTTTTTTCCTACTCCTTCGCATCCTTCCTCCTCCTTCTCTCTACCTCCTCGGGTCATAAACGCGCAACTCAGACATTCTCTCTTGTAAACGCGTACCCTAGTGACGTCACAAGAAATATTCTCTCTTTCTCTCTCTCATTCTTTCTCTCTCTCTCTCTCTCTCTCTCTCTCTCTCTCTCTCTCTTTCTCTGTCTCCCTTTCCTTAACTTTCTTACCTTCAGGCTGCTTTCGCATAAATAGCGACGCTATTTGCAAACCTACCTACGTTAGATCGATAAGCCCCTATAAGATTATTATCGTTCATTACATGAAATCCTATGAACCAAATATCTCGGCATCATCGAAATCGTTTTTATTAGAAAAAGAAAAAAAAAAAATAAAGAAAGATAGAAAAAAGAAAGGAAAAAAAAGAAGAAGAAGTAAAAAGAAAAGAAAGAGAGAAAGAAGGAAAAAAGGAAAGAAAGAAAGAAAAAATTAATTTTCTGTATATACGCGTTCATACGCACTCCGCTGACATATAAATTGCTGCAATATACTGCTACGTGATTCCTCGATATTATCTAAAAGCGAAATAACCTCTCTTACCTAAGGAAACAGCTGGCACCCGCTGTGTTTATCACGAAGTCCTTATCAAAACGAGTATCGACGATAACGGCTCGGCCTTTGGTTTGTATATACGTATATACGTATATACGTACATATATATATATATATATATATATATATATCTTCGTTCTATCGATTAAACCGATTAAAGAGATTCACCAACAATTGTCGATGGAAATCCAACGACATTTGTATGACTTTGAAGGAAGAAATTTTGTTTTTATTTTCATACAGTTTTTCTCTTTCATTTTTATCTTTCAATAATTATTTCCTTTAATCTTTTACAAATTATCTCTCGACTTTAATTATCGCGAATAATATCGTTTGTAATCAGTAATCGTTCTTTGAAAAGCATATTTCTAATTACGCATCTATTTCCATTAAAACAGATATCTAATTTTTATTATTTTCATTTACATATATATATAATATATATAAATAAAAATTATATATATATATATATATATATATATATATACACATGTATATTATCGGCTAATTACATTTACGATGTCATTTAAATCGTTAATTTTTAATATTTAGAAAAGTCTAATCTCGCATTCTAATCATTAACGAGAATTCTTATATAATAATTCCTTATTATATGATTAACCTTGTTCAATTAAGCGTGATAATTAACGAGTAAATAAAATCATAAATTTCGTATTAATTAATAATTAACTAATCCTTTAATAATTAATATTCAAATAAGCAAAATTGAGTATTTTGTACGCGTAGAAAAAAGGAAAAAAAAAAAGAAAAAAAAAAATATAGGTCTTGGTGGCATACAGTGTTTATAAATATTCTATCCTATCGGTTTGCTCATGTCGATAAAAGAGAAATAGACGGAAAAAGCTTTGCTTGCATATCGAAGGAAAATCAATGACGTGTACTTACTTAACTTACTTACTCTGTAGCCGCTTTTAAAATTACAAGTTGGATGGAAGACATAAGGTTCGGCATGCTTTATAGCTTCGAGCTACGTGCTCGCTTATGAAGTGGGCTGGCGAATACATATAACTGCGATAATACGCAAGTATTTCATCCTTGTGTTTCTTTTTCTCTTTCTTTCTTTCTTTCTTTCTTTTTCTTTCATTTTTTCTTTTTTTTTTCTTTTCTTTCTCTCTCTCTCTCTCTCTCTCTCTCTCTTTTTCCTTTACTTTCTGTCTTTCTTTTCTTTCTTTCATTCTTTCGTGTACATATGCAGTAAATACGAATGGTAAGAACTCATCGTCGAGTTTGCCGGTTCTTAACACAGGAAACGTATTACTTAGAACGATGTAGAAATAAATTGTTATCGTTTGGATCGGTAAGATCGATAATTGAGATGCTAGGCTAGTAGTAGCTCTAGACTAGCGGATCGCTAGCTACTTTATCTTATACAATTGCACGGTAGATAATGAGTAAGCATATCTACCTTGAAGATCGATAAGTAATTAGACCGACCCTCACGAGGGATAAGGTGGACTTGTTACTTCACAGCATAATAATTAATTGCTCGACGGAGAAAGAGAAAGATAGATAAATAGACACACACACAAACACACACACATATATATAAAGAGAGAGAGAGAGAGAGAGAGAGAGAGAGGGAAAGAATCTTTGCTAAGATTATCACAACTGGCAAACTTACACGTAGTTATCATAAGATATACTTCGAACTTATTAACGCTATATTGCTTCCTCTATCCCCCCCCCCGGTCTCTCTCTGTCTGTCTCTCTCTCTCTCCCTCTCTCTCTCTCCCTCTCTCTCTCTCCCTCTCTCTCTCTCTCTTTCTCTCCTTTGCTCCTTCTCTTTTCATCTCCCTTTTTATTATTTTTCAAATTTCATTTTATTTCCTTTTTCCCCTACCCCTCACCTCGCTTTCGAAACAATTCGTCGGCTCACTTTTTACGAGATAGGTAACCTGCAACAAAAGGGTAGCTAATTTATCGCTTTAACTTTGTTTCTCACGGTTTGAAGAAGATCGACTATATTTTCTGCATAATGTATTTCGTCGGAAGGCACGAAAAGGGCGCAGAAAGTTCTAATGCCAAAACTCGTTCCCGCTGCCATATAATTTCGTGGGCCGTTCGAACGTCAAAAAGTTCCTTAGACTTAGGTGGGGAGATATATGACTTATTGTTAGTCCTGGAAGCAAAAGCAAGCGCGTTAGAAGCGCCTTCGGAAGGATCCTCAAAGTCTATGAGAGAATGAAAGAAAGAGAGAAGAGAGAGAGAGAGAGAAAGAGAGAGAGAGAGAGAAAGAGAGAGAGAGAGAAAGAGAGAGAAGACTCGCCAAGAAGAAGAAGAAGAAGAAGAAGAAGAAGATCGACCCTTACGTGTGCCACGGGCGGCGTCTTCTACGAGGCTGTTATTAAAGCGGATTTTAATTGTTCTCGCGTCTCTCCTAGCCACGTGGGAATGGGATCTGTTGGATTCTCCTGTCAAAAGGAGTGCATGCGAATCTTTTCAAACGTTGGTTTCCATACGTCGTCGAAATGAAAACCTATTTCTATTACGTACGTACACGTATTTTACGTGTACGTTCTTTTATACACAATACGATAGATAAACACAATTGTGTATAATAACGTAAAATTCAATTATTTCAAGCGTTTCGTTGAACGAAAAAAAAAGAAAAAAAAAAAAAAAAAGCAAAAACAAAAAAACAAAAACAAAAGAACAGCGATAATCCTTTTATTATCGATAACTTCATTAATTAAATATAAATGTCGACAATATAATAATATAGATTTTAATTATATAAATTTCAAATTACGTATTACTATTCGAAGTTATATAATTGGAAATTACATTAACGTAGTTCTGTATTGCACATATCAAAAGGTTGATTTATGCTGATAATGATTAATCGATATTGGCTAAGAACTTGTTGACCTAAGAATTCAAACAACAACAACAACAACAACAACAACGACAACAACAATAACAACAACAACCGATAAGTATATTCTGTTAAGTTGATAGAAGGAAAGAAAAAGGAATTGCATTCTGCGTACGTTGTTGCATCCTTCGTTGCATCAAAGAATCGCTGGGGTTTCAGGGTTGAACGGAGTTCGAAAGGACAGAGAGAAAGAAAGAGAGAGAGAGAGAGAGAGAGACAGAGAGAAAGAGAGAAAAGCCGACGGGGAAAAGACTGGAGAATGAATGGACTCGGTAACGTTATACGTGGACCGGTAATTATGACTCCTCTAATCACCGACAATTACTGCAGTTACCGGCCTCGCGGCGTTATCTCGACCGGTCCATCTCCGGTCTGTCGGTCTCGTCGTGCTGTAGAGAGTAGAGAAGCGATGAGAAGGGTGGAAGGGAAAGGGTCGAAGAAGAGAGAAACTCGCTAAAGTTCATCGACTGAAATCAATCACGGAAGAAAGAAAGAAAGAAAGAAAGAAAGAAAGAAAGAAAGAAAGAAAGAAAGGAAAGAAAGGAAGGAAAGAAGTAGAATAAAAGTAAGAAGAATGTAACTTGCAGAATGACAATTATCGATAATTAATGAACGATTAACTACGTAACGATCGTTCGAAATCACTCGTGAACGGATGTATATAATAAACGCTGATGTTTTTACGTTGGATGCTGGAATCAAACGTCCAATGAACTTTTTCGATCGAATTTCATGATCGATTAATTTCTCCTCCTTCTTTTTCCTTCTCTTCTGTAAATATTCTTATCGCGTTATTTATTCGCGATCGTTTCGAAAATTCTTTAAAAGATCTCGAAATTCTTTTTCTTCTTCCTTTTCTTTCCTCCTTTTCACCTTTTTTTTTCCTTTATTATTTTATTATTGTTTTAATTTATTTCTATTTATTTGCTTTTTTGTTTCTTTGTTTTTTTTTCCTTTCCTTACTATATATAGTATATCTGTTTGAATCAATTTAAATTTTAATTACAGTTTATCGGAGTGACATATGAGCACGCGTGCACAGACGCATACACACATAACACAACACATACACACACACACACAGACACATACAACACAACACATACACACACATACATACACGTGCATATATATATATATATATATATATATATATATATCTTAAATACCTAACGCATAAGTTACTTCGCGCGAAATAAAGATAACTTACGATACATTAACGCGTTGATAATGATAATAACATAGTTCGAGATATTATCAGTCATTGTCCGTTTTCTACATGGATGATTAAATATCTTTTGAACGAACGGTATGCTATTATTGTCGAGTTTATCGTCGAAAAATTTCAAAGCAAAGGAAGGAGGAGGATGATGAAAGAGGAGCAGAAAGCGAATAGAAATACGGGACAATAAGTTTGCTTTGGTATTTTCATTTTT
>NC_060959.1:6192762-6200262 GCF_910589235.1 Vespa crabro
CCGATAATTTCATTTTATTTCATTCTTTTTTCTTTTTCTTTTTTATTATATTCTATTCTATTCTATTCTATTCTATTCTATATTTTCCGTTCAATCTAAATTCGATATATATATATATATATATATATATATAAGTTACTTTAAAATAAAGATTATGTTTTTTTCTTGTTCAAAAATTTTTTTTTTTTTAAATGGCTAAAAAATTATAATCCATAAGCGTATCACGATTGATTATATCGAGTATTCTATCGTGCAAATAAGAAATTGACGTTCCTAGATTGTAAATATTATTTGCAAAAGGAAAAGAAGAAAAAGAAGAAGAAAAAAAAAATAAATAAAAAGAAAAGGATGTAACTTTTATCGGAACTATCGATTTTGTCTGGTCTCTTCGATGTTATTCAGTTCCTCGACCCTTCGCGTACCCCTTCGTCTACCTTCTTACGTCACAATCGAATATAGTTCTGAATAAGTTCTAGAAATATTCATTCGTCATTCGTCATGTCGTTTATGATATCGACGTTTAGGCACAAATATAGATACACGGAAATAATATTCGTCGTAGCTATATTTTTTCTACTTTTATTATAGTTTATTCTACGTGTTTTTTTTTTCTTCTTTCCTTCTCTATTTCTTTCTTTCTTTTTTTCTTTCTATTCACGTACACCACCACGTGTTTAACTATGATAAATCAGTTTTCTATCGTTCTATATGAATTCATTTCTCTCATTTTCGACGAAAATAATGAATGAAATGAAATGATATAAAATAGAAAAGAAACGAATAATAATAAATATAATGTAGTATATAAAAAAAAAAAGAATAAAAAAAATAAAAAAATAAAAAAAAAATAAAAAAAATAGAAAAAAGAGGAAGACCAAAGAATTTTTGCGCTTGCGTCGCAAAAAGATTCACGAATGGATAACACTAATGGATCTTAGGTTTCGATCGTACAAATGCTTCGTGCTCGACGAGCGCGAAGTTGAATTATCGTTGACGATCTCTCTCTCTCTCTCTCTCTCTCTCTCTCTTTCTATTCACTAATACCATCGTCATGTTATTGCGATAAAAATAATATTTGCATATTTAGTTTCGCACGTTATAGATCCGTAAGTATAATATGTAGGTATACGCATAGATACATAAATACATAGATACACTCGTACCTCTGTGAACACGCTAGCACGTCTATATTATTTTCATAGATTTCACGTCGATATAATGACCGGTCTCTTTGAAAATGAATTATATATTAAAATATATATCTTGTATGTGTCCAGATATATGTACATACATATTGAAACACGTTTCGCGAACTGGAACGAAAGCACAACGGAAGGCTCATTAACGACAATTAATTTGCCTGTCTGTGACTTGATGCGTAGATAATGATGGATAACTTATTATTGGCAGCTCTTTAAAAAGCAATTAAAAAGGAAATAAATTAGAAGAGGTGCTTTGAGGTATTTAATTAAATTACCAACAAGTCTCGATCAATCTCAGTGCCTATCACGAACAGCTATGTAATATTATGCAATTATAAATCATTTTCTAATATTAATATTCTTTTATCTCTTCATACTTTCTTTCTCTCTCTTCCTTATTGTTTTCTTTTTCATTTTTTTTCATAATAACCGCAAGTAAAAGATCGTCCTCGATAAGGATAATATTATATATGTATATATATATATATATCCTATTCCGTTTCATTATAATTAAATTTCTATGCTCACGGGGCATAAAATTCCAACGACGTGGTCGCGGACGTCCGTTTTCAACTACTATTTTTCTTTTCCTTTTTTTTTTTTTTTTTCTTTTCTTCTTCTTTGCAAGAGAGCCGATCCGATTCAACGTAGATCAAACATAGATCGTAGCTGAGATCGACGATCTTCTTGTACCTTTCTCCATTGTCTATCGCATATGAAATTTTATCCTATCTCGTAACGGATTCCATCCGATACAAAGTCACCGGATACGCTTTCGATTTTGCGAACTCTTTTGCGAAGAAGAAAAAAAAAAGAAAAAAATAAGTATATAATCACTGTACCCTCATCGAGAAAAAGAAAAAAACAAAAAAAAAAAAGAAAAAAAGGAAAGCAGAAACAGGGGAGATCGAGAGAAGTTTGTAAGATCATTGCAAAAGGGAAGATGTATATATATATATATATATATATATATATATATATATATATATATATATATATATATATATACGACACATATTAAAAAAGGTTTGCCAAGTTGCTCGTAAAGAATGTTTCTTGTTACGTCGGTTCACCAATCATCGTTTTAATCACGGCAAATAGTTTTTCCGCGGGATAGCGACGATATATTTCATCTCACGCAATCAGGATTTTCAAAAAAATTATAATGGAACGTCGGAACGACGTTCGTCATACTCGTGTGAGTACGCACGTTTACGTAAAGACTCCTCTAGAATGACGAAGAGAACGAACCTATTAAATGGTACACTTGCGATATATATATATATATATATATATATATATGTGTGTATGTATAAACACGTAATTCTGTGTATATTCTAGGAAAATCACGATAATAGAGAATCGATCGATTAACCTTATACAAGTTTATGACGTACTATATACTAAGAAAGGTCATACTAACTCATATTTTTTTCTACGCAGGTAATCTCATTTAATGAGATTTCTTTGAATCGTTTAATTGAATCGTTTTATTTATTATATTTAATAATATTACTCTCTAAATAAGATCGACTGATTCGTCCATCAAAAGACGTTCTATTATAATCTATGTTGTTCTATTTGAAATACGAAGATAAATCATTGTCGTTACATACATACATACATACATACATACATACATACATGCATGCATGCATATATATATATATATATATATATATATGATTATATTTTGAAATATTAGTTATTAATTACATCGTACATTATACCGATAGATTTAAACGTATTAATTAATTTCCCTCATCTCTAATAGATAAATGAACGAAATTTTCTACTTCAATCGAAAACAATTCGAATAACAATTGTTTATTTTAAATAGATCATAGAAATGATCGAAAAATTAGTAATTGAGAATATCCATTTTGATAATAATAATGTTCCATCGGATAATTATTTACGAGATTCTATGAGCATACAATATAAATCGTTATTCGCGATTCGATCGACCTGACGCATTGCGCCAGGAAGAACGTTAAAGGGAATAGTTTTTAGGGGGACGAAAGGGGAGCCAAAACGGGACACCAATTTACGAGGCTGCTCTTCCGCTCGGTGCGAGCTTTATTGAGATTAACAGGGTCCTCTCCGTTTTTCGGAATACTTCCAATAGTTTTCCTATCGTCGCCGAGGAAATCGGTGTTCCATCACCTTCTCGGAAATGTCCTGAATGTGTCCTGAAAGAGGAAAAGAACGTTCTCCTCGCTCTTTTTTCTCTCTTTTTTTTTTTTTTATTTTTTCTTTTTTTTTTACGAGACACCCGGAAAAAAGAAAAAGGATAGATCGAAACGCAAGGGTACTTTTACTTTAGGGGATGTAAAAAAAAAGAAATAAAAAATAAAAGAGATAATAAAAGAAGTTCAATAAATTTTTACAAAAGTTCAAGTTACTTAAATAAAAAAAAAAAAAAGAAAAGAAAAGGAAAAGGAAAAAAAAAAGAAAAGAAGGAAAAAAGAAAAGAAAAATCACAGCACGGTTATACGCTACGTGCATACTTACATAAATTGCAAGTTATGCATTAAGTTCGGTCGATCGGTAAAATTACGAGGAATTAATTAACGGTGCACGATGAAATCTCTTGCAATACTTAGTTGCCCCGCGTTATCTTATTGCGGCAATCGTTGCATAAACGTTAGGCTTTAACTTCGATTCGGTCAGCGATCTCTCCTCTCCCGAGCAATTATACATTAAGCAATGCGAAGGCAACGATTCGTTTAATCGTTCGACGGAGTTTATGACCATGAAATTTTCTTATATAGTTCTATAACTAAGCAATTAAATAACTATTTAATCGATAATTCTCGTTTATCGATATATTATCTACGTATATCTTTTCTTCCTTTCTTTTCTTTTTTTCTTTTTTCCTTTTTTTTTCTTCACTCAACTTTATTTTATATACTTATGACGTAACGAAATATTAAAATAAATTTATTTTATTCAATGAATCGCCTTTTTTTTTCTTTTCAATTAGGAGCATTAATTAATATATGATATATAATAATTAATAATGTAACCATATTTTCCTATAATTTATTTATACATGTAATTTATATATATATATATATATGCAGATATGATATCGCGGTTAGTACAAATCTCGATATCGTTAGATTAGAACTCAAGTGAAAACGAACGAATAAACGAACAAACGAACGAACGAACGAACGAACGAACGATGAATGGATTCGACACGAAATACGTGGCGCGAAATAATAACGAGGCGCGACCCGACGAGAGAAATTCATACTCGAATTACGGCTGGGAGAATCTATTGACGATCTCGATGGTTACACGGTCAACGGAAACTCGGTAATACTCGAGAGCAACGTCCATCCGCGAAGTGGATGATTTATCAATGTGCCGCGTGTGCCGTGAAAATGATACAAAATGACGGCCGACAATCGGTCAGCTCTCCATTCCCAGTTTCCTCTTTCTATATATATATATATATATCTACGTATATATGTATGTATGTATGTATGTATGTATGTATGTATGTATGTTTCTCTATTCCCTTCCGTGTGTTAACAAATGTCGCTCGATGGAAAAGAGGTAATCGATCGAATGTACGTATATATACGTATATATATATATATATATATATATATATATATATATATATATATATATATATATATATATATACATATGTATGATTGTGAAAATATACACAGTTATACATAACATACGTAAAATATATGACTTGTCTGTATCACATTTGCAAGCACATAACGATACACTATTTTCATTCCATCGTATGCCACGTAACCAATCTGGAAATCGTCCAATCGCGATTCCTCTTATGGAAAACTCGATTTATAAAGTCTATACTAATGCTACGATTAAAAGAAGAAGAAGAAGAATAAGAAGAAGACAAAAAATAATAAGAAAAAGATGTAGACAGTATGCATTGTATGCATATATCTATATAAATACACATAGACATATAGAGATAAAACGTCGTAAGCATATACATACATATGTATACGTACGCGAGTATCAAGATGCAAATCATAATGATTACTCTTACGTTCAGGATGGTTCGAGTCGAACAGCAATACGTCATTCGCTAACGGCAAACTGACAAAGGACAGGTTGCTTCTATAAGAAGGTAGCATGAAATATGCCGGGTCTTGTAAGAATGAGCGCGCTAAAGCTTGAACATTATTCGAACATTATTACATAAGCTTGTCCTGTATAGAGTAAGAATTCGAAAACGGCGAACGAGAATACAAGGGGGAGATTTACGGATAGCGTTTATGCAAACAATAATGCGCCTTGGTTATACCTATACAATCTATGTAGGAGTTCGATTAGGACGAAGAAAAGGGCTGGACGGTATTCGACGTTAGTTCTTTACCAAACCAAAGGGATATATCGACATAGATGTACATATGTATGTACATACAAGAATTGGCGATGTTAAAGGCACTAACGTCGTGGCTTATAGGTCGTCGTTCCCTCAATGATTCACCGGATAATGGAGACGAATGTGCTTGTAACTTCTTTTTCTTTTTTTTTTCTTTTTTTCTCCTTCTTCCTCTCTATCACATTCTCTATCTTCCTCTTTCTATTTTCCTATCTCTATCTCTATCTCTATTTCTATTTTTATATCTCATGCTTTTTAAACTTAGTAGGATGGGAAGTTCGATATTCGATACAGTTACCTATAATAGATTGATATCGTAACACATTTGATATAGTAACCGTATACTTGAATAAATCTACATTAGATCGATTTCCACGAAGGAATTATAAACGAATTAAATTGGAATCGAAGAAATGATTGGAATAAAGAATGAAATAGAAAATAAATTGGGCGAGATCATATATATATATATATATATATATATATATATATATATATATATATATATAGAGAGAGAGAGAGAGAGAGAGAGAGAGAGAAAGAGAGTAGTTGGAAGTGTTTTCTTCTTGGACCATGAAACATCTACGATTACTGGCCGATGTAATGACGAGTTCCGTTCAAGGAATAAATACTATAATAATACGTCTAATGGGACGTTGAATGAATTTAGCAAAGAGGATAATATATAAGATACATATATGCATAGACAGACAAATGGATAGATAGATAAATAAATAGACAGATAGATAGATAGATAGATAGATAGATAGATAGATAGATAGATAGATAGATAGATAGATAGATAGATAGAGAAAAAAAGGAACGTAATTTTTGTCGAACGAGTCACACGTAGATCTTTATCTTCGTTTCGTTTCCTTTTCATCTGTTTTTTTTTTTTCATTTCCTTAATTCACTAAAATTTTTTGCGAGCCCGTTCGTTGCTGTTACGCGCCATTACGAACGCGTGCGACCACATTCAACGAGGAATCTCGAATGAGATTAAAGCTATCGAAAGACGAAGAAGAAGAAGAAGACGAAGAAGAGATGATAGCGGATAGAGAATTAAAGGAAACAAATAAAAAAAAAAAAAAAAACCGAAAAAAAAGAAAGAACGAAAAAAGGAAGAGAAAAAGAAGGGCGCGAAAGGAAATAATATTTCGTTGGAATCGTTATCGAAGATTCGACGGTGCGAAAGATAAAAGAGGTTATAAGAGTGAGATAGTAGTTGTGTTCGGTTTTATAAGGAGAGAAGAAGGAGACGTAAGTACAAAGAGAAGAGGAAGGGATAATCGCACGCAATTTCTTGGCTCTTTGCTCTCGAGCGGTTTCACACCTTCGTCGCTGCTTCTTCTCTGGCTATCTTTCACTCTCTCTCTCTCTCTCTCTCTCTCTCTCTCTCTCTCTCTCTCTCTCTCTCTCTCTCTCTCTCTCTCTCTCTGTCTATCTATCTATCTATCTATCTCTCTCTTTTCTCTTCATCTTCATCTTCATACCGTAGCCTTCCTCGCCGCAAAGTCCGATCTCTTTCGTCCGGCCGCGGTAAAGCCGAGGTAAAAGGTTAAGTTGATGACCACGTGGCAACCGCGGTCTTTACTACGAGTGAACGAACGAAGAAGAAAGATAAAGAGAAATAAAGTGAGAAAAAGAAAGAAAAAGAGAGAGAGAGAGAGAGAGAGAGAGAGAGAGAGAAATACCTCGTAATAACGTGAAAATCCTGATTACCTAATAACTCGAAATAATTCTTTAAACTATAGAAATTTCAAAGTTCAAATTTATACGAACGATCATTTGATTTCATTTGATTCGATTCGATTCGATTCGATTCGATTAGATTTAATTTGATTTAATTTTAATTTAATTTAAATTCATT
Source organism: Vespa crabro (assembly GCF_910589235.1). Classification (NCBI taxonomy): domain Eukaryota; kingdom Metazoa; phylum Arthropoda; class Insecta; order Hymenoptera; family Vespidae; genus Vespa; species Vespa crabro. The sequence continues at coordinate 6,200,219 of NC_060959.1, forward strand.
TAATCTCAATTAAAAAGTGATCCCGAATAATTTCTTAACATTTT